>NC_088235.1:10627793-10657793 GCF_036934945.1 Oncorhynchus masou masou
GACACCTAGCAGGACACGACACCTAGCAGGACACGACACCTAGCAGGACACGACACCTAGCAGGACACCTAGCAGGACACGACACCTAGCAGGACACGACACCTAGCAGGACACGACTCCTAGCAGGACACGACACCTAGCAGGACACGACACCTAGCAGGACACCACAGCTAGCAGGACACGACACCTAGCAGGACACGACACCTAGCAGGACACCGGGCAACGCAGGACACGACACCTAGCAGGACACCACAGCTAGCAGGACACGACACCAAGCAGGACACGACACCTAGCAGGACACGACACCTAGCAGGACACGACGCCTAGCAGGACACGACGCCTAGCAGGACACCTAGCAGGACACGACACCTAGCAGGACACGACACCAAGCAGGACACGACACCTAGCAGGACACGACACCTAGCAGGACACGACACCTAGCAGGACACGACACCTAGCAGGACACGACACCAAGCAGGACACGACACCAAGCAGGACACGACACCTAGCAGGACACGACACCTAGCAGGACACGACTCCTAGCAGGACACGACACCTAGCAGGACACGACACCTAGCAGGACACGACACCTAGCAGGACACGACACCAAGCAGGACACGACACCAAGCAGGACACGACACCAAGCAGGACACGACACCAAGCAGGACACGACACCTAGCAGGACACGACTCCTAGCAGGACACGACACCTAGCAGGACACGACACCTAGCAGGACACGACTCCTAGCAGGACACGACACCAAGCAGGACACGACACCTAGCAGGACACGACTCCTAGCAGGACACTGGGCAACGCAGGACATGACACCTCGCAGGACACGACACCTAATAGGACACGACACCTAGCAGGACACCTAGCAGGACACGACACCAAGCAGGACAGGACACCTAGCAGGACACGACACCTAGCAGGACACGACACCAAGCAGGACACGACACCTAGCAGGACCACGACACCTAGCAGGACACTGGGCAACGCAGGACACGACACCTAGCAGGACACGACACCTAGCAGGACACAACACCTAGCAGGACATCTAGCAGGACACCTAGCAGGACACGACACCTAGCAGGACACTGGGCAACGCAGGACACGACACCTAGCAGGACACGACACCTAGCAGGACACTGGGCAACGCAGGACACGACACCTAGCAGGACACGACACCTAGCAGGACACGACACCTAGCAGGACACTGGGCAACGCAGGACACGACACCTAGCAGGACACGACACCTAGCAGGACACTGGGCAACGCAGGACACGACACCTAGCAGGACACGACACCTAGCAGGACACTGGGCAACGCAGGACACGACACCTAGCAGGACACGACACCAGCAGGACACGACACCAAGCAGGACACGACACCATGCAGGACACGACACCTAGCAGGACACGACACCTAGCAGGACACGACACCTAGCAGGACACGACACCTAGCAGGACACGAAACCTAGCAGGACACTGGGCAACGCAGGACACGACACCTAGCAGGACACGACACCTAGCAGGACACGACACCTAGCAGGACACTGGGCAACGCAGGACATGACACCTAGCAGGACACGACACCTAGCAGGACACTGGGCAACGCAGGACACGACACCTAGCAGGACACGACACCAAGCAGGACACGACACCAAGCAGGACACGACACCTAGCAGGACACGACACCTAGCAGGACACGACACCTAGCAGGACACGACACCTAGCAGGACACGACACCTAGCAGGACACGACACCAAGCAGGACACGACACCTAGCAAGACACGACGCCTAGCAGGACACGACACCTAGCAGGACACGACGCCTAGCAGGACACGACACCTAGCAGGACACGACACCTAGCAGGACGCGACACCTAGCAGGACGCGACACCTAGCAGGACGCGACACCTAGCAGGACGCGACACCTAGCAGGACGCGACACCTAGCAGGACGCGACACCTAGCAGGACGCGACATCTAGCAGGACGCGACACCTAGCAGGACACGACACCTAGCAGGACACGACACCTAGCAGGACACGACACCTAGCAGGACACGACACCTAGCAGGACACGACACCTAGCATGACACGACACCTAGCAGGACACGACACCTAGCAGGACACGACACCTAGCAGGACACTGGGCAACGCAGGGCACGACACCTAGCAGGACACGACACCTAGCAGGACACTGGGCAACGCAGGACACGACACCTAGCAGGACACGACACCTAGCAGGACACGACACCTAGCAGGACACTGGGCAACGCAGGACACGACACCTAGCAGGACACGACACCTAGCAGGACACTGGGCAACGCAGGACACGACACCTAGCAGGACACGACACCTAGCAGGACACTGGGCAACGCAGGACACGACACCTAGCAGGACACGACACCTAGCAGGACACGACACCAAGCAGGACACGACACCAAGCAGGACGCGTCACCTAGCAGGACACGACACCTAGCAGGACACGACACCTAGCAGGACACGACACCTAGCAGGACACTGGGCAACGCAGGACACGACACCTAGCAGGACACGACACCCAGCAGGACACGACACCTAGCAGGACACTGGGCAACGCAGGACACGACACCTAGCAGGACACGACACCTAGCAGGACACTGGGCAACGCAGGACACGACACCTAGCAGGACACGACACCAAGCAGGACACGACACCAAGCAGGACACGACACCTAGCAGGACACGACACCTAGCAGGACACGACACCTAGTAGGACACGACACCTAGCAGGACACGACACCTAGCAGGACACGACGCCTAGCAGGACACGACGCCTAGCAGGACACGACGCCTAGCAGGACACGACACCTAGCAGGACACGACACCTAGCAGGACACGACACCTAGCATGACACGACACCTAGCAGGACACGACACCTAGCAGGACACGACACCTAGCAGGACACTGGGCAACGCAGGGCACGACACCAGCAGGACACGACACCTAGCAGGACACTGGGCAACGCAGGACACGACACCTAGCAGGACACGACACCCAGCAGGACACGACACCTAGCAGGACACTGGGCAACGCAGGACACGACACCTAGCAGGACACGACACCTAGCAGGACACTGGGCAACGCAGGACACGACACCTAGCAGGACACGACACCTAGCAGGACACTGGGCAACGCAGGACACGACACCTAGCAGGACACGACACCTAGCAGGACACGACACCAAGCAGGACACGACACCAAGCAGGACGCGTCACCTAGCAGGACACGACACCTAGCAGGACACGACACCTAGCAGGACACGACACCTAGCAGGACACTGGGCAACGCAGGACACGACACCTAGCAGGACACGACACCTAGCAGGACACGACACCTAGCAGGACACGACACCAAGCAGGACGCGTCACCTAGCAGGACACGACACCTAGCAGGACACGACACCTAGCAGGACACTGGGCAACGCAGGACACGACACCTAGCAGGACACGACACCTAGCAGGACACGACACCAAGCAGGACACGACACCAAGCAGGACGCGTCACCTAGCAGGACACGACACCTAGCAGGACACGACACCTAGCAGGACACGACACCTAGCAGGACACTGGGCAACGCAGGACACGACACCTAGCAGGACACGACACCAGCAGGACACGACACCTAGCAGGACACTGGGCAACGCAGGACACGACACCTAGCAGGACACGACACCTAGCAGGACACTGGGCAACGCAGGACACGACACCTAGCAGGACACGACACCAAGCAGGACACGACACCAAGCAGGACACGACACCTAGCAGGACACGACACCTAGCAGGACACGACACCTAGTAGGACACGACACCTAGCAGGACACGACACCTAGCAGGACACGACGCCTAGCAGGACACGACGCCCAGCAGGACACGACGCCTAGCAGGACACGACACCTAGCAGGACACGACACCTAGCAGGACACGACACCTAGCATGACACGACACCTAGCAGGACACGACACCTAGCAGGACACGACACCTAGCAGGACACTGGGCAACGCAGGGCACGACACCTAGCAGGACACGACACCTAGCAGGACACTGGGCAACGCAGGACACGACACCTAGCAGGACACGACACCTAGCAGGACACGACACCTAGCAGGACACTGGGCAACGCAGGACACGACACCTAGCAGGACACGACACCTAGCAGGACACTGGGCAACGCAGGACACGACACCTAGCAGGACACGACACCTAGCAGGACACTGGGCAACGCAGGACACGACACCTAGCAGGACACGACACCTAGCAGGACACGACACCAAGCAGGACACGACACCAAGCAGGACGCGTCACCTAGCAGGACACGACACCTAGCAGGACACGACACCTAGCAGGACACGACACCTAGCAGGACACTGGGCAACGCAGGACACGACACCTAGCAGGACACGACACCTAGCAGGACACGACACCTAGCAGGACACTGGGCAACGCAGGACACGACACCTAGCAGGACACGACACCTAGCAGGACACTGGGCAACGCAGGACACGACACCTAGCAGGACACGACACCAAGCAGGACACGACACCAAGCAGGACACGACACCTAGCAGGACACGACACCTAGCAGGACACGACACCTAGTAGGACACGACACCTAGCAGGACACGACACCTAGCAGGACACGACGCCTAGCAGGACACGACGCCTAGCAGGACACGACGCCTAGCAGGACACGACACCTAGCAGGACACGACGCCTAGCAGGACACGACACCTAGCAGGTCACGACACCTAGCAGGACACGACAACTAGCAGGACACGAGACCTAGCAGGACACGACACCTAGCAGGACACGACACCTAGCAGGACACTGGGCAACGCAGGACACGACACCTAGCAGGACACGACACCTAGCATGACACGACACCTAGCAGGACACTGGGCAACGCAGGACACGACACCTAGCAGGACACTGGGCAACGCAGGACACGACACCTAGCAGGACACGACATCTAGCAGGACACGACACCTAGCAGGACACTGGGCAACGCAGGACACGACACCTAGCAGGACACGACACCTAGCAGGACACTGGGCAACGCAGGACACGACACCTAGCAGGACACGACACCTAGCAGGACACTGGGCAACGCAGGACACGACACCTAGCAGGACACGACACCTAGCAGGACACGACACCAAGCAGGACACGACACCATGCAGGACACGACACCTAGCAGGACACGACACCTAGCAGGACACGACACCTAGCAGGACACGACACCTAGCAGGACACGAAACCTAGCAGGACACTGGGCAACGCAGGACACGACACCTAGCAGGACACGACACCTAGCAGGACACGACACCTAGCAGGACACTGGGCAACGCAGGACATGACACCTAGCAGGACACGACACCTAGCAGGACACTGGGCAACGCAGGACACGACACCTAGCAGGACACGACACCAAGCAGGACACGACACCAAGCAGGACACGACACCTAGCAGGACACGACACCTAGCAGGACACGACACCTAGCAGGACACGACACCTAGCAGGACACGACACCTAGCAGGACACGACACCAAGCAGGACACGACACCTAGCAAGACACGACGCCTAGCAGGACACGACACCTAGCAGGACACGACGCCTAGCAGGACACGACACCTAGCAGGACACGACACCTAGCAGGACGCGACACCTAGCAGGACGCGACACCTAGCAGGACGCGACACCTAGCAGGACGCGACACCTAGCAGGACGCGACACCTAGCAGGACACGACACCTAGCAGGACGCGACATCTAGCAGGACGCGACACCTAGCAGGACACGACACCTAGCAGGACACGACACCTAGCAGGACACGACACCTAGCAGGACACGACACCCAGCAGGACACGACACCTAGCATGACACGACACCTAGCAGGACACGACACCTAGCAGGACACGACACCTAGCAGGACACTGGGCAACGCAGGGCACGACACCTAGCAGGACACGACACCTAGCAGGACACTGGGCAACGCAGGACACGACACCTAGCAGGACACGACACCTAGCAGGACACGACACCTAGCAGGACACTGGGCAACGCAGGACACGACACCTAGCAGGACACGACACCTAGCAGGACACTGGGCAACGCAGGACACGACACCTAGCAGGACACGACACCTAGCAGGACACTGGGCAACGCAGGACACGACACCTAGCAGGACACGACACCTAGCAGGACACGACACCAAGCAGGACACGACACCAAGCAGGACGCGTCACCTAGCAGGACACGACACCTAGCAGGACACGACACCTAGCAGGACACGACACCTAGCAGGACACTGGGCAACGCAGGACACGACACCTAGCAGGACACGACACCTAGCAGGACACGACACCTAGCAGGACACTGGGCAACGCAGGACACGACACCTAGCAGGACACGACACCTAGCAGGACACTGGGCAACGCAGGACACGACACCTAGCAGGACACGACACCAAGCAGGACACGACACCAAGCAGGACACGACACCTAGCAGGACACGACACCTAGCAGGACACGACACCTAGTAGGACACGACACCTAGCAGGACACGACACCTAGCAGGACACGACGCCTAGCAGGACACGACGCCTAGCAGGACACGACGCCTAGCAGGACACGACACCAGCAGGACACGACACCTAGCAGGACACGACACCTAGCATGACACGACACCTAGCAGGACACGACACCTAGCAGGACACGACACCTAGCAGGACACTGGGCAACGCAGGGCACGACACCTAGCAGGACACGACACCTAGCAGGACACTGGGCAACGCAGGACACGACACCTAGCAGGACACGACACCTAGCAGGACACGACACCTAGCAGGACACTGGGCAACGCAGGACACGACACCTAGCAGGACACGACACCTAGCAGGACACTGGGCAACGCAGGACACGACACCTAGCAGGACACGACACCTAGCAGGACACTGGGCAACGCAGGACACGACACCTAGCAGGACACGACACCTAGCAGGACACGACACCAAGCAGGACACGACACCAAGCAGGACGCGTCACCTAGCAGGACACGACACCTAGCAGGACACGACACCTAGCAGGACACGACACCTAGCAGGACACTGGGCAACGCAGGACACGACACCTAGCAGGACACGACACCTAGCAGGACACGACACCTAGCAGGACACTGGGCAACGCAGGACACGACACCTAGCAGGACACGACACCTAGCAGGACACTGGGCAACGCAGGACACGACACCTAGCAGGACACGACACCAAGCAGGACACGACACCAAGCAGGACACGACACCTAGCAGGACACGACACCTAGCAGGACACGACACCTAGTAGGACACGACACCTAGCAGGACACGACACCTAGCAGGACACGACGCCTAGCAGGACACGACGCCTAGCAGGACACGACGCCTAGCAGGACACGACACCTAGCAGGACACGACGCCTAGCAGGACACGACACCTAGCAGGTCACGACACCTAGCAGGACACGACAACTAGCAGGACACGAGACCTAGCAGGACACGACACCTAGCAGGACACGACACCTAGCAGGACACTGGGCAACGCAGGACACGACACCTAGCAGGACACGACACCTAGCATGACACGACACCTAGCAGGACACTGGGCAACGCAGGACACGACACCTAGCAGGACACTGGGCAACGCAGGACACGACACCTAGCAGGACACGACATCTAGCAGGACACAACACCTAGCAGGACACGACACCTAGCAGGACACGACACCTTCAGGACACGACACCTAGCAGGACACGACACCTAGCAGGACACGACACCTAGCAGGACACGACACCTAGCAGGACACGACACCTAGCAGGACACGACACCTAGCAGGTCACTGGGCAACGCAGGACACGACACCTAGCAGGACACGACACCTAGCAGGACACTGGGCAACGCAGGACACGACACCAAGCAGGACACGACACCAAGCAGGACACGACACCAAGCAGGACACGACACCTAGCAGGACACGACACCTAGCAGGACACGACACCTAGCAGGACACGACACCTAGCAGGACACGACACCAGCAGGACACGACACCAAGCAGGACACGACACCTAGCAAGACACGACGCCAGCAGGACACGACACCTAGCAGGACACGACGCCTAGCAGGACACGACACCTAGCAGGACACGACACCTAGCAGGACACGACACCTAGCAGGACACGACACCTAGCAGGACGCGACACCTAGCAGGACGCGACACCTAGCAGGACGCGACACCTAGCAGGACGCGACATCTAGCAGGACACGACACCTAGCAGGACACGACACCTAGCAGGACACGACACCTAGCAGGACACGACACCTAGCAGGACACGACACCTAGCATGACACGACACCTAGCAGGACACGACACCTAGCAGGACACGACACCTAGCAGGACACTGGGCAACGCAGGGCACGACACCTAGCAGGACACGACACCTAGCAGGACACTGGGCAACGCAGGACACGACACCTAGCAGGACACGACACCTAGCAGGACACGACACCTAGCAGGACACTGGGCAACGCAGGACACGACACCTAGCAGGACACGACACCTAGCAGGACACTGGGCAACGCAGGACACGACACCCAGCAGGACACGACACCTAGCAGGACACTGGGCAACGCAGGACACGACACCTAGCAGGACACGACACCTAGCAGGACACGACACCAAGCAGGACACGACACCAAGCAGGACGCGACACCTAGCAGGACACGACACCTAGCAGGACACGACACCTAGCAGGACACGACACCTAGCAGGACACGACACCTAGCAGGACACTGGGCAACGCAGGACACGACACCTAGCAGGACACGACACCTAGCAGGACACGACACCTAGCAGGACACTGGGCAACGCAGGACACGACACCTAGCAGGACACGACACCTAGCAGGACACTGGGCAACGCAGGACACGACACCTAGCAGGACACGACACCAAGCAGGACACGACACCAAGCAGGACACGACACCTAGCAGGACACGACACCTAGCAGGACACGACACCTAGCAGGACACGACACCTAGCAGGACACGACACCTAGCAGGACACGACGCCTAGCAGGACACGACGCCTAGCAGGACACGACGCCCTAGCAGGACACGACACCTAGCAGGACACGACGCCTAGCAGGACACGACACCTAGCAGGTCACGACACCTAGCAGGACACGACAACTAGCAGGACACGAGACCCAGCAGGACACGACACCTAGCAGGACACGACACCTAGCATGACACGACACCTAGCAGGACACTGCGCAACGCAGGACACGACACCTAGCAGGACACTGGGCAACGCAGGACACGACACCTAGCAGGACACGACATCTAGCAGGACACAACACCTAGCAGGACACGACACCTAGCAGGACACGACACCTTCAGGACACGACACCTAGCAGGACGCGACACCTAGCAGGACGCGACATCTAGCAGGACGCGACACCTAGCAGGACACGACACCTAGCAGGACACGACACCTAGCAGGACACGACACCTAGCAGGACACGACACCTAGCAGGACACGACACCTAGCATGACACGACACCTAGCAGGACACGACACCTAGCAGGACACGACACCTAGCAGGACACTGGGCAACGCAGGGCACGACACCTAGCAGGACACGACACCTAGCAGGACACTGGGCAACGCAGGACACGACACCTAGCAGGACACGACACCTAGCAGGACACGACACCTAGCAGGACACTGGGCAACGCAGGACACGACACCTAGCAGGACACGACACCTAGCAGGACACTGGGCAACGCAGGACACGACACCTAGCAGGACACGACACCTAGCAGGACACTGGGCAACGCAGGACACGACACCTAGCAGGACACGACACCTAGCAGGACACGACACCAAGCAGGACACGACACCAAGCAGGACGCGTCACCTAGCAGGACACGACACCTAGCAGGACACGACACCTAGCAGGACACGACACCTAGCAGGACACTGGGCAACGCAGGACACGACACCTAGCAGGACACGACACCTAGCAGGACACGACACCTAGCAGGACACTGGGCAACGCAGGACACGACACCTAGCAGGACACGACACCTAGCAGGACACTGGGCAACGAGGACACGACACCTAGCAGGACACGACACCAAGCAGGACACGACACCAAGCAGGACACGACACCTAGCAGGACACGACACCTAGCAGGACACGACACCTAGTAGGACACGACACCTAGCAGGACACGACACCTAGCAGGACACGACGCCTAGCAGGACACGACGCCTAGCAGGACACGACGCCTAGCAGGACACGACACCTAGCAGGACACGACACCTAGCAGGACACGACACCTAGCATGACACGACACCTAGCAGGACACGACACCTAGCAGGACACGACACCTAGCAGGACACTGGGCAACGCAGGGCACGACACCTAGCAGGACACGACACCTAGCAGGACACTGGGCAACGCAGGACACGACACCTAGCAGGACACGACACCTAGCAGGACACGACACCTAGCAGGACACTGGGCAACGCAGGACACGACACCTAGCAGGACACGACACCTAGCAGGACACTGGGCAACGCAGGACACGACACCTAGCAGGACACGACACCTAGCAGGACACTGGGCAACGCAGGACACGACACCTAGCAGGACACGACACCTAGCAGGACACGACACCAAGCAGGACACGACACCAAGCAGGACGCGTCACCTAGCAGGACACGACACCTAGCAGGACACGACACCTAGCAGGACACGACACCTAGCAGGACACTGGGCAACGCAGGACACGACACCTAGCAGGACACGACACCTAGCAGGACACGACACCTAGCAGGACACTGGGCAACGCAGGACACGACACCTAGCAGGACACGACACCTAGCAGGACACTGGGCAACGCAGGACACGACACCTAGCAGGACACGACACCAAGCAGGACACGACACCAAGCAGGACACGACACCTAGCAGGACACGACACCTAGCAGGACACGACACCTAGTAGGACACGACACCTAGCAGGACACGACACCTAGCAGGACACGACACCTAGCAGGACACGACGCCTAGCAGGACACGACGCCTAGCAGGACACGACACCTAGCAGGACACGACGCCTAGCAGGACACGACACCTAGCAGGTCACGACACCTAGCAGGACACGACAACTAGCAGGACACGAGACCTAGCAGGACACGACACCTAGCAGGACACGACACCTAGCAGGACACTGGGCAACGCAGGACACGACACCTAGCAGGACACGACACCTAGCATGACACGACACCTAGCAGGACACTGGGCAACGCAGGACACGACACCTAGCAGGACACTGGGCAACGCAGGACACGACACCTAGCAGGACACGACATCTAGCAGGACACAACACCTAGCAGGACACGACACCTAGCAGGACACGACACCTTCAGGACACGACACCTAGCAGGACACGACACCTAGCAGGACACGACACCTAGCAGGACACGACACCTAGCAGGACACGACACCTAGCAGGACACGACACCTAGCAGGTCACTGGGCAACGCAGGACACGACACCTAGCAGGACACGACACCTAGCAGGACACTGGGCAACGCAGGACACGACACCAAGCAGGACACGACACCAAGCAGGACACGACACCAAGCAGGACACGACACCTAGCAGGACACGACACCTAGCAGGACACGACACCTAGCAGGACACGACACCTAGCAGGACACGACACCTAGCAGGACACGACACCAAGCAGGACACGACACCTAGCAAGACACGACGCCTAGCAGGACACGACACCTAGCAGGACACGACGCCTAGCAGGACACGACACCTAGCAGGACACGACACCTAGCAGGACACGACACCCAGCAGGACACGACACCTAGCAGGACGCGACACCTAGCAGGACGCGACACCTAGCAGGACGCGACACCTAGCAGGACGCGACACCTAGCAGGACGCGACATCTAGCAGGACACGACACCTAGCAGGACACGACACCTAGCAGGACACGACACCTAGCAGGACACGACACCTAGCAGGACACGACACCTAGCATGACACGACACCTAGCAGGACACGACACCTAGCAGGACACGACACCTAGCAGGACACTGGGCAACGCAGGGCACGACACCTAGCAGGACACGACACCTAGCAGGACACTGGGCAACGCAGGACACGACACCTAGCAGGACACGACACCTAGCAGGACACGACACCTAGCAGGACACTGGGCAACGCAGGACACGACACCTAGCAGGACACGACACCTAGCAGGACACTGGGCAACGCAGGACATGACACCTAGCAGGACACGACACCTAGCAGGACACTGGGCAACGCAGGACACGACACCTAGCAGGACACGACACCTAGCAGGACACGACACCAAGCAGGACACGACACCAAGCAGGACACGACACCTAGCAGGACACGACACCTAGCAGGACACGACACCTAGCAGGACACGACACCTAGCAGGACACGACACCTAGCAGGACACTGGGCAACGCAGGGCACGACACCTAGCAGGACACGACACCTAGCAGGACACTGGGCAACGCAGGACACGACACCTAGCAGGACACGACACCTAGCAGGACACGACACCTAGCAGGACACTGGGCAACGCAGGACACGACACCTAGCAGGACACGACACCTAGCAGGACACTGGGCAACGCAGGACACGACACCTAGCAGGACACGACACCTAGCAGGACACTGGGCAACGCAGGACACGACACCTAGCAGGACACGACACCTAGCAGGACACGACACCAAGCAGGACACGACACCAAGCAGGACGCGTCACCTAGCAGGACACGACACCTAGCAGGACACGACACCTAGCAGGACACGACACCTAGCAGGACACTGGGCAACGCAGGACACGACACCTAGCAGGACACGACACCTAGCAGGACACGACACCTAGCAGGACACTGGGCAACGCAGGACACGACACCTAGCAGGACACGACACCTAGCAGGACACTGGGCAACGCAGGACACGACACCTAGCAGGACACGACACCAAGCAGGACACGACACCAAGCAGGACACGACACCTAGCAGGACACGACACCTAGCAGGACACGACACCTAGTAGGACACACACCTAGCAGGACACGACACCTAGCAGGACACGACGCCTAGCAGGACACGACGCCTAGCAGGACACGACGCCTAGCAGGACACGACACCTAGCAGGACACGACGCCAGCAGGACACGACACCTAGCAGGTCACGACACCTAGCAGGACACGACAACTAGCAGGACACGAGACCTAGCAGGACACGACACCTAGCAGGACACGACACCTAGCAGGACACTGGGCAACGCAGGACACGACACCTAGCAGGACACGACACCTAGCATGACACGACACCTAGCAGGACACTGGGCAACGCAGGACACGACACCTAGCAGGACACTGGGCAACGCAGGACACGACACCTAGCAGGACACGACATCTAGCAGGACACAACACCTAGCAGGACACGACACCTAGCAGGACACGACACCTTCAGGACACGACACCTAGCAGGACACGACACCTAGCAGGACACGACACCTAGCAGGACACGACACCTAGCAGGACACGACACCTAGCAGGACACGACACCTAGCAGGACACGACACCTAGCAGGTCACTGGGCAACGCAGGACACGACACCTAGCAGGACACGACACCTAGCAGGACACTGGGCAACGCAGGACACGACACCAAGCAGGACACGACACCAAGCAGGACACGACACCAAGCAGGACACGACACCTAGCAGGACACGACACCTAGCAGGACACGACACCCAGCAGGACACGACACCTAGCAGGACACGACACCTAGCAGGACACGACACCAAGCAGGACACGACACCTAGCAAGACACGACGCCTAGCAGGACACGACACCTAGCAGGACACGACGCCTAGCAGACACGACACCTAGCAGGACACGACACCTAGCAGGACACGACACCTAGCAGGACACGACACCTAGCAGGACGCGACACCTAGCAGGACGCGACACCTAGCAGGACGCGACACCTAGCAGGACGCGACACCTAGCAGGACGCGACATCTAGCAGGACACGACACCTAGCAGGACACGACACCTAGCAGGACACGACACCTAGCAGGACACGACACCTAGCAGGACACGACACCTAGCATGACACGACACCTAGCAGGACACGACACCTAGCAGGACACGACACCTAGCAGGACACACCTAGCAGGACACGACACCTAGCAGGACACTGGGCAACGCCTAGCAGGACACGACACCTAGCAGGACACCTAGCAGGACACTGGGCAACGCAGGACACGACACCTAGCAGGACACGACACCTAGCAGGACACTGGGCAACGCAGGACACGACACCTAGCAGGACACGACACCTGGGCAAGCAGGACACTGGGCACCGCAGGACACGACACCTAGCAGGACACGACACCAAGCAGGACACGACACCTAGCAGGACACGACACCTAGCAGGACAGGACACCTAGCAGGACACGACACCTAGCAGGACACGACACAGCAGGACTAGCAGGACACCAACGCAGGACACGACACCTAGCAGGACACGACACCTAGCAGGACACGACACCTAGCAGGACACTGGGCAACGCGACACGACACCTAGCAGGACACGACACCTAGCAGGACACTGGACACCTAGCAGGACACGACACCTAGCAGGACACGACACCTAGCAGGACACGACACCTAGCAGGACACTGACAAGCAGGACACGACACCTAGCAGGACACGACACCTAGCAGGACACGACACCAAGCAGGACACGACACCTAGCAGGACACGACACCTAGCAGGACACGACACCAAGCAGGACACGACACCTAGCAGGACACGACACCTAGCAGGACACGACGCCTAGCAGGACACGACACCTAGCAGGACACGACACCTAGCAGGACACGACACCTAGCAGGACACGACGCCCAGCAGGACACGACACCAGCAGGACACGACACCTAGCAGGACACTAGCAGGACACACCTAGCAGGCAGACACCAGCAGGACACTGGGCTAGCAGGACACACGACACCTAGCAGGACACGACATCTAGCAGGACACGACACCTAGCAGGACACGACACCTAGCAGGACACGACACCTAGCAGGACACGACACCTAGCAGGACACGACACCTAGCAGGACACGACACCTAGCAGGACACGACACCTAGCAGGACACGACACCTAGCAGGACACGACACCTAGCAGGACACGACACGCAGCAGGACACGACACCTAGCAGGACACGACACCTAGCAGGACACGACACCTAGCAGGACACGACACCTAGCAGGACACGACACCTAGCAGGACACGACACCTAGCAGGAGGACACCTAGCGACACGACACCTAGCAGGACACGACACCTAGCAGGACACGACACCTAGCAGGACACGACACCTAGCAGGACACGACACCTAGCAGGACACGACACCTAGCAGGACACTGGGCAACGCAGGACACGACACCTAGCAGGACACGACACCTAGCAGGACACGACACCTAGCAGGACACGACACCTAGCAGGACACGACACCCTAGCAGGACACCTAGCAGGACACGACACCTAGCAGGACACGACACCTAGCAGGACACACGACACCTAGCAGGACACGACACCTAGCAGGACACGACACCTAGCAGGACACCCAGCAGGACACGACACCTAGCAGGACACGACACCTAGCAGGACACGACACCTAGCAGGACACGACACCTAGCAGGACACGACACCTAGCAGGAGGACACCTAGCAGGACACGACACCTAGCAGGACACGACACCTAGCAGCAGGACACCTAGCAGGACACGACACCTAGCAGGACACGACACCTAGCAGGACACGACACCTAGCAGGACACGACACCTAGCAGGACACGACACCTAGCAGGACACGACGCCCAGCAGGACACGACACCTAGCAGGACACGACACCTAGCAGGACACGACACAGCAGGACACCCTAGCAGGACACGACACCTAGCAGGACCACCTAGCAGGACACCTAGCAGGACACGACACCTAGCAGGACACGACACCTAGCAGGACACCTAGCAGGACACGACACCTAGCAGGACACGACACCTAGCAGGAATACACCTAGCAGGACACGACACCTAGCAGGACACGACACCTAGCAGGACACAGGACACCTAGCAGGACACGACACCTAGCAGGACACTAGCAGGACACCTAGCAGGACACGACACCTAGCAGGACACCTAGCAGGACACGACACCTAGCAGGACACGACACCTAGCAGGACACCTAGCAGGACACGACACCTAGCAGGACACGACACCTAGCAGGACACCTAGCAGGACACGACACCTAGCAGGACACGACACCTAGCAGGACACCACAGGACACGACATCTAGCAGGACACGACACCTAGCAGGACACCTAGCAGGACACGACACCTAGCAGGGACACCCTAGCAGGACACGACACCCAGCAGGACACGACACCTAGCAGGACACGACACCTAGCAGGACACGACACCCAGCAGGACACGACACCTAGCAGGACACGACACCTAGCAGGACACGACACCTAGCAGGACACGACACCTAGCAGGACACGACACCTAGCAGGACACGACACCTAGCAGGACACGACACCTAGCAGGACACGACACCTAGCAGGACACGACACCTAGCAGGACACCTAGCAGGACACGACACCTAGCAGGACACGACACCTAGCAGGACACCCAGCAGGACACACACCTAGCAGGACACGACACCTAGCAGGACACCTAGCAGGACACACACCTAGCAGGACACGACACCCAGCAGGACACGACACCTAGCAGGACACCTAGCAGTGACACCTAGCAGGACACGACACCTAGCAGGACACGACACCTAGCAGGACACGACACCTAGCAGGACACGACACCTAGCAGGACACGACACCTAGCAGGACACGACACCTAGCAGGACACGACACCTAGCAGGACACGACACCTAGCAGGACACGACACCTAGCAGGACACGACACCTAGCAGGACACGACACCTAGCAGGACACGACACCTAGCAGGACACGACACCTAGCAGGACACGACACCTAGCAGGACACGACACCTAGCAGGACACGACACCTAGCAGGACACTAGCAGGACACCCAGCAGGACACACCTAGCAGGTCACTGGGCAACGCAGGACACACACCTAGCAGGACACGACACCTAGCAGGACACTGGGCAACGCAGGACACGACACCTAGCAGGACACGACACCAAGCAGGACACGACACCAAGCAGGACACGACACCTAGCAGGACACGACACCTAGCAGCAGGACACCTAGCAGGACACACACCTAGCAGGACACGACACCTAGCAGGACACGACACCTAGCAGGACACGACACCAAGCAGCAGGACACGACACCTAGCAGGACACGACACCCTAGCAGGACACGACACCTAGCAGGACACGACACCTAGCAGGACACGACACCTAGCAGGACACGACACCTAGCAGGACACGACACCTAGCAGGACACGACACCTAGCAGGACGCGACACCTAGCAGGACGCGACACCTAGCAGGACGCGACACCTAGCAGGACGCGACACCTAGCAGGACGCGACATCTAGCAGGACACGACACCTAGCAGGACACGACACCTAGCAGGACACGACACCTAGCAGGACACGACACCTAGCAGGACACGACACCTAGCATGACACGACACCTAGCAGGACACGACACCTAGCAGGACACGACACCTAGCAGGACACTGGGCAACGCAGGACACGACACCTAGCAGGACACGACACCTAGCAGGACACTGGGCAACGCAGGACACGACACCTAGCAGGACACGACACCTAGCAGGACACGACACCTAGCAGGACACTGGGCAACGCAGGACACGACACCTAGCAGGACACGACACCTAGCAGGACACTGGGCAACGCAGGACACGACACCTAGCAGGACACGACACCTAGCAGGACACTGGGCAACGCAGGACACGACACCCAGCAGGACACGACACCTAGCAGGACACGACACCAAGCAGACACGACAGGACGCGACACCTAGCAGGACACGACACCTAGCAGGACACGACACCTAGCAGGACACGACACCTAGCAGGACACCTAGCAGGACACTGGGCAACGCAGGACACGACACCTAGCAGGACACGACACCTAGCAGGACACGACACCTAGCAGGACACTGTGCAACGCAGGACACGACACCTAGCAGGACACGACACAGCAGGACACTGGGCAACGCAGGACACACCTAGCAGGACACGGCACCAAGCAGGACACGACACCAAGCAGGACACGACACCTAGCAGGACACGACACCTAGCAGGACACGACACCTAGCAGGACACGACACCTAGCAGGACACGACACCTAGCAGGACACGACGCCTAGCAGGACACGACACCTAGCAGGACACGACACCTAGCAGGACACGACAACTAGCAGGACACGACACCCAGCAGGACACGACACCTAGCAGGACACGACACCTAGCAGGACACTGGGCAACGCAGGACACGACACCTAGCAGGACACGACACCCAGCAGGACACGACACCTAGCAGGACACTGGGCAACGCAGGACACGACACCTAGCAGGACACTGGGCAACGCAGGACACGACACCTAGCAGGACACGACATCTAGCAGGACACAACACCTAGCAGGACACGACACCTAGCAGGACACGACACCTTCAGGACACGACACCTAGCAGGACACGACACCTAGCAGGACACGACACGACACCTAGCAGGACACGACACCTAGCAGGTCACTGGGCAACGCAGAACACGACACCTAGCAGGACACGACACCTAGCAGGACACGACACCTAGCAGGACACGACACCTAGCAGGACACGACACCTAGCAGGACACGACACCTAGCATGACACGACACCTAGCAGGACACGACACCTAGCAGGACACGACACCTAGCAGGACACTGGGCAACGCAGGACACGACACCTAGCAGGACACGACACCTAGCAGGACACGACACCTAGCAGGACACTGGGCAACGCAGGACACGACACCTAGCAGGACACGACACCTAGCTGGACACGACACCTAGCAGGACACGACACCTAGCAGGACGCGACACCTAGCAGGACACCTAGCAGGACACGACACCTAGCAGGACACGACACCTAGCAGGACACAACACGACACCTAGCTGGACACGACACCTAGCAGGACACGACACCTAGCAGGACACCCAGCAGGACACGACACCTAGCAGGACACGACACCTAGCAGGACACGACACCTAGCAGGACGCGACACCTAGCAGGACGCGACACCTAGCAGGACGCGACGCCTAGCAGGACACGACACCTAGCAGGACACGACGCCTAGCAGGACACGACGCCTAGCAGGACACGACACCTAGCAGGACACCTAGCAGGACACGACACCTAGCAGGACACGACACCTAGCAGGACACGACACCTAGCAGGACACGACACCTAGCAGTACACCTAGCAGGACACGACACCTAGCAGGACACGACACCTAGCAGGACACGACACCTAGCAGGACACCTAGCAGGACACGACACCTAGCAGGACACGACACCTTGCAGGACACGACACCTAGCAGGACACGACACCTAGCAGGACACGACACCTAGCAGGACACCTAGCAGGACACGACACCAAACAGGACACGACACCTAGCAGGACACGACACCTAGCAATACACCTAGCAGGACACGACACCTAGCAGTACACGACAACTAGCAGGACACCTAGCAGGACACGACATCTAGCAGGACACGACACCTAGCAGGACACCTAGCAGGACACGACACCTAGCAGGACACGACACCTAGCAGGACACCTAGCAGGACACGACACCTAGCAGGACACGACACCTTGCAGGACACGACACCTAGCAGGACACGACACCTAGCAGGACACACCTAGCAGGACACGACACCTAGCAGGACACGACACCTAGCAGGTCACGACACCTAGCAGGACACGACACCTAGCAGGACACGACACCTAGCAGGACACGACACCTAGCAGGACACCTAGCAGGACACCTAGCAGGACACCTAGCAGGACACCTAGCAGGACACCTAGCATAGGAGACCACTAAATCACTGCCTACCTCCAACATGTATACAGCCGTCAGCTACATGACAAACTCACCTCGTTTTGGGAGGATGTTGATGGCAGAAGGACCATTTTGTCTGACTGACTGACTGACTGACATTAGGGCTCATTTAATCTGACTGACTGACTGACATTAGGGCTCATATGACATCTGACTGACTGACTGACTGACATCAGGGCTCATTTAATGGGTGCTTCAGTGTGTTGAGGGTCTAGAGTTTGTCTGACAGCCTTTCTGACCAGACCAGGCTGATGTCTGACATAGTGACCAGACCAGGCTGATGTCTGACATAGTGACCAGACCCAGGCTGATGTCTGACATAGTGACCAGACCAGGTCTGATGTCTGACATAGTGACCAGACCAGGCTGATGTCTGACATAGTGACCAGACCCAGGCTGATGTCTGACATAGTGACCAGACCCAGGCTGATGTCTGACATAGTGACCAGACCAGGCTGATGTCTGACATAGTGACCAGACATAGTGACCAGGCTGATGTCTGACATAGTGACCAGACCAGGCTGATGTCTGACATAGTGACCAGACCCAGGCTGATGTCTGACATAGTGACCAGACCCAGGCTGATGTCTGACATAGTGACCAGACCCAGGCTGATGTCTGACATAGTGACCAGACCCAGGCTGATGTCTGACATAGTGACCAGACCAGGCTGATGTCTGACATAGTGACCAGACCAGGCTGATGTCTGACATAGTGACCAGACCCAGGCTGATGTCTGACATAGTGACCAGACCCAGGCTGATGTCTGACATAGTGACCAGACCAGGCTGATGTCTGACATAGTGACCAGACCAGGCTGATGTCTGACATAGTGACCAGACCAGGCTGATGTCTGACATAGTGACCAGACCCAGGCTGATGTCTGACATAGTGACCAGACCAGGCTGATGTCTGACATAGTGACCAGACCAGGCTGATGTCTGACATAGTGACCAGACCAGGCTGATGTCTGACATAGTGACCAGACCAGGCTGATGTCTGACATAGTGACCAGACCCAGGCTGATGTCTGACATAGTGACCAGACCAGGCTGATGTCTGACATAGTGACCAGACCCAGGTTGATGTCTGACATAGTGACCAGACCAGGCTGATGTCTGACATAGTGACCAGACCAGGCTGATGTCTGACATAGTGACCAGACCCAGGCTGATGTCTGACATAGTGACCAGACCCAGGCTGATGTCTGACATAGTGACCAGACCAGGCTGATGTCTGACATAGTGACCAGACCAGGCTGATGTCTGACATAGTGACCAGACCCAGGCTGATGTCTGACATAGTGACCAGACCCAGGCTGATGTCTGACCAGACCAGGCTGATGTCTGACATAGTGACCAGACCCAGGCTGATGTCTGACTTAGTGACCAGACCCAGGCTGATGTCTGACATAGTGACCAGACCAGGCTGATGTCTGACATAGTGACCAGACCAGGCTGATGTCTGACATAGTGACCAGACCAGGCTGATGTCTGACATAGTGACCAGACCAGGCTGATGTCTGACATAGTGACCAGACCAGGCTGATGTCTGACATAGTGACCAGACCAGGCTGATGTCTGACATAGTGACCAGACCAGGCTGATGTCTGACATAGTGACCAGACCCAGGCTGATGTCTGACATAGTGACCAGACCAGGCTGATGTCTGACATAGTGACCAGACCAGGCTGATGTCTGACATAGTGACCAGACCAGGCTGATGTCTGACATAGTGACCAGACCAGGCTGATGTCTGACATAGTGACCAGACCAGGCTGATGTCTGACATAGTGACCAGACCAGGCTGATGTCTGACATAGTGACCAGACCCAGGCTGATGTCTGACATAGTGACCAGACCCAGGCTGATGAGTGACCAGACCAGGCTGATGTCTGACATAGTGACCAGACCAGGCTGATGTCTGACATAGTGACCAGACCAGGCTGATGTCTGACATAGTGACCAGACCAGGCTGATGTCTGACATAGTGACCAGACCCAGGCTGATGTCTGACTTAGTGACCAGACCCAGGCTGATGTCTGACATAGTGACCAGACCAGGCTGATGTCTGACATAGTGACCAGACCAGGCTGATGTCTGACATAGTGACCAGACCAGGCTGATGTCTGACATAGTGACAGGCTGAGACATAGTGACCCAGGCTGATGTCTGACATAGTGACCAGACCAGGCTGATGTCTGACATAGTGACCAGACCAGGCTGATGTCTGACATAGTGACCAGACCAGGCTGATGTCTGACATAGTGACCAGACCAGGCTGATGTCTGACATAGTGACCAGACCAGGCTGATGTCTGACATAGTGACCAGACCAGGCTGATGTCTGACATAGTGACCAGACCAGGCTGATGTCAGGCTGATGTCTGACATAGTGACCAGACCAGGCTGATGTCTGACATAGTGACCAGACCCAGGCTGATGTCTGACCAGACCAGGCTGATGTCTGACATAGTGACCAGACCCAGGCTGATGTCTGACATAGTGACCAGACCCAGGCTGATGTCTGACATAGTGACCAGACCAGGCTGATGTCTGACATAGTGACCAGACCCTTGATGTCTGACATAGTGACCAGACCAGGCTGATGTCTGACATAGTGACCAGACCAGGTTGATGTCTGACATAGTGACCAGACCAGGCTGATGTCTGACATTGCTGACCATTGAGCAGGCTGATGTCTGACATAGTGTGACTGGGCCAGGGAGCCAGGGCAAAGGTCATAGTGACCAGACCAGGCTGTGATGTCTGACTAGTGACAGGCTGATGTGATGCTGACTGCTGTGATGCTGACTGACCTGCTGATGACTGCTGACTGCAGGCTGATGTCTGACATAGTGACCAGACCAGGCTGATGTCTGACATAGTGACCAGACCAGGCTGATGTCTGACTAGTGACCAGACCCAGGCTGATGTCTGACATAGTGACCAGACCCAGGCTGATGTCTGACATGTTGTGATGCAGACTGCTGATGCTGTGACCAGACCCTGATGTGACTGACTGCTGACTGCTGTGATGCTGACTGACCTGTGATGCTGACTGTCTGACATAGTGACCAGACCAGGCTGATGATCTGACATGCTGTGATGCTGACTGCAGGCTGATGCTGACTGCTGTGACCTGACCAGGCTGATGTCTGACTAGTGATGCTGACTGTTGTGATAGTGACTGCAGTGATACTGACTGTCTGACATGCTGTGATACAGACTGCTGTGATACTGACAGGCTGATGTCTGACATAGTGACCTGACAGGCTGATGTCTGACTGCTGTGATGTGACTGACTGCTGTGATGTCTGACATAGTGACTGACTGCAGACTGCTGTGATCTGACATAGTGACCAGACAGGTGATGTCTGACATAGTGACCAGACCAGGCTGATGTCTGACTGCTGACTGACCTGCTGATGATACTGACTGACCTGTGTTGCTGACTGCTGTGACACTGCTGTGACCAGACCAGGCTGATGTCTGACATAGTGACCAGACCAGGCTGATGCTGACTGCTGTGACCAGACCAGGCTGATGATCTGACATAGTGACCAGACCAGGCTGATGTCTGTGATACTAGTGACCAGACCAGGCTGATGTCTGACATAGTGACCAGACCAGGCTGATGCTGACATAGTGACCTGTGACCAGGCTGATGATACTGACTGACCAGACCAGGCTGATGTCTGACATAGTGACCAGACCTGCTGCTGATGCTGACTGACCAGACTGCTGTGATGCTGATGTCTGACATAGTGATGCAGACAGGCTGATGTCTGACTGCTGTGACCTGACCAGGCTGATGTCTGACTGCTGTAGTGACTGTTGTGTTAGACCAGGCTGATGTCTGACTGTTGTGATACTGACTGCTGTGATGCTGACATGCTGTGTGACCAGACCAGGCTGATGTCTGACATAGTGACCAGACCAGGCTGATGTGATGCTGACTGCTGACTGCTGACTGCTGTGATACTGACTGCTGTGATGCTGACTGCTGTGATGCTGACTGAGTTGCTGTGATACTGACATGCTGTGACCTGACAGGCTGTGATGTCTGACTGCTGTGACCAGACTGCTGTGATGCTGACATGTGATGCTGACAGGCTGATGTCTGACCAGACCAGGCTGATGTCTGACTAGTGACCAGACCAGGCTGATGCTGACATAGTGACCAGACCAGGCTGATACTGACTGACATGATGTGACCAGACCTGTGCTGATGTCTGACATAGTGACCAGACTGACTGCTGATGTCTGACTGTGACCTGACAGGCTGATGTCTGACTGCTGTGACCTGACCAGGCTGATACTGACTGCTGATGTGACTGACTGCTGATGTGACTGCTGTGATGCTGACTGCAGGCTGATGTCTGACATAGTGACCAGACAGGCTGATGCTGACTGCTTTGACTGCTGATGTCTGACATAGTGACCAGACCAGGCTGATGTCTGACATAGTGACCAGACCAGGCTGATGTCTGACATAGTGACTGACTGCTGACCAGGCTGATGTCTGACATGAGTGACCAGACCAGGCTGATGTCTGACATAGTGACCAGACCAGGCTGATGTCTGACATAGTGACCAGACCCAGGCTGATGTCTGACTGTAGTGACCAGACCTGCTGTGAGGCTGATGTCTGACTGTGACCAGACTGCTGATGTCTGTGATACTGACTGCTGATGTCTGACATAGTGACCAGACCAGGCTGATGTCTGACATAGTGACCAGACCAGGTGTGATATCTGACTGGGATGCTGACTGTCTGACAACCCTGCTTCCTCTTCTCCAGGATGTGATGCGTGACAGCAGGATACACATTCTTGATCTATCACAGCAAATCCTTTCAGATCTCTGGTTAGTGGAGGAAGAGGAAGGAGGAGGATGCTGTGTGTGTGCTGTCTGCTTTGATTCCATTGAGCTGGAAGCCTGATGCCTGCTGAGCCATGGACACACACGCACACACTGACTGCTGTGATGCCATAGGGCAAAGGTCTGACTGCCAGAGCTACTGACTGCTGTGATACTGACTGCTGTGATGACTGCTGTGATACTGACTGCTGTGATACTGACTGCTGACTGCTGACTGCTGTGATACTGACTGCTGACTGCTGTGATGCTGACTGCTGTGATGCTGACTGCTGTGATGCTGACTGCTGACTGCTGACTGCTGTGATACTGACTGCTGTGATGCTGACTGCTGTGATGCTGACTGCTGTGATACTGACTGCTGACTGCTGTGATGCTGACTGCTGTGATACTGACTGCTGCTGACTGCTGTGATGCTGACTGCTGTGATGCTGACTGCTGTGATGCTGACTGCTGTGATACTGACTGCTGTGATACTGACTGCTGACTGCTGTGATACTGACTGCTGACTGCTGTGATGCTGACTGCTGTGATACTGACTGCTGTGATGCTGACTGCTGTGATGCTGACTGCTGCTGACTGCTGTGATACTGACTGCTGACTGCTGTGATACTGACTGCTGACTGCTGACTGATGCTGACTGCTGTGATGCTGACTGCTGTGATACTGACTGCTGTGACTGACTGCTGACTGCTGTGATGCTGACTGCTGTGATGCTGACTGCTGTGATACTGACTGCTGTGATACTGACTGCTGACTGCTGACTGCTGTGACTGCTGTGATGCTGACTGCTGTGATGCTGACTGCTGTGATGCTGACTGCTGTGATGCTGACTGCTGTGCTGACTGCTGTGATGCTGACTGCTGTGATGCTGACTGCTGTGATGCTGACTGCTGTGATGCTGACTGCTGACTGCTGTGATGCTGACTGATGTGATGCTGACTGCTGTGATACTGACTGCTGTGATGCTGACTGCTGTGATGCTGACTGCTGTGATACTGACTGCTGACTGCTGATGACTGACTGCTGTGATGCTGACTGCTGACTGCTGTGATGCTGACTGCTGTGATGCTGACTGCTGACTGCTGTGATACTGACTGCTGTGATGCTGACTGCTGTGATGCTGACTGCTGACTGCTGTGATGCTGACTGCTGTGATGCTGACTGCTGTGATGCTGACTGCTGTGATGCTGACTGCTGTGACTGCTGTGATGCTGACTGCTGTGATACTGACTGCTGTGATACTGACTGCTGTGATGCTGACTGCTGTGATGCTGACTGCTGACTGCTGATACTGATGCTGTGATGCTGACTGCTGTGATACTGACTGCTGTGATGCTGACTGCTGACTGCTGATGCTGACTGCTGACTGCTGTGATACTGACTGCTGTGATGCTGACTGCTGTGATGCTGACTGCTGACTGCTGTGATACTGACTGCTGTGATACTGACTGCTGTGATGCTGATGCTGACTGCTGACTGCTGTGATGCTGACTGCTGACTGCTGTGATGCTGACTGCTGACTGCTGACTGCTGTGATACTGACTGCTGTGATGCTGACTGCTGTGACTGACTGTGATGCTGACTGCTGACTGCTGTGATACTGACTGCTGTGATACTGACTGCTGTGATGCTGACTGCTGTGATGCTGACTGCTGATGCTGACTGCTGTGATACTGACTGCTGTGATACTGACTGCTGTGATGCTGACTGCTGTGATACTGACTGCTGTGATGCTGACTGCTGTGATGCTGACTGCTGTGATGACTGCTGTGACTGCTGTGATGCTGACTGCTGACTGCTGTGATGCTGACTGCTGACTGCTGTGATACTGACTGCTGTGATACTGACTGCTGTGATACTGACTGCTGTGATACTGACTGCTGTGATGCTGACTGCTGTGATGCTGACTGCTGACTGCTGTGATGCTGACTGCTGTGATGCTGACTGCTGTGATACTGACTGCTGTGATACTGACTGCTGTGATACTGACTGCTGACTGCTGTGATGCTGACTGCTGTGATGCTGACTGCTGTGATACTGACTGCTGTGACTGCTGCTGTGATGATGACTGACTGCTGTGATGCTGACTGCTGTGATGCTGACTGCTGTGATACTGACTGCTGTGATGCTGACTGCTGTGATGCTGACTGCTGACTGCTGATGCTGACTGCTGTGATGCTGACTGCTGTGATGCTGACTGCTGCTGACTGCTGCTGTGATACTGACTGCTGTGATACTGACTGCTGTGATGCTGACTGCTGTGATGCTGACTGCTACTGACTGCTGACTGCTGTGATGCTGACTGCTGTGATGCTGACTGCTGTGATACTGACTGCTGTGATGCTGACTGCTGTGATGCTGACTGCTGACTGCTGTGACTGCTGTGATGCTGACTGCTGTGATACTGACTGTGATACTGACTGCTGTGATGCTGACTGCTGTGATGCTGACTGCTGTGATACTGACTGCTGTGATGCTGACTGCTGTGATGCTGACTGCTGTGATACTGACTGCTGATGCTGACTGCTGTGATACTGACTGCTGTGATGCTGACTGCTGTGATGCTGACTGCTGTGATACTGACTGTGTGATGCTGACTGCTGTGATGCTGACTGCTGTGATGCTGACTGCTGTGATGCTGACTGCTGTGATGCTGACTGCTGACTGCTGTGATACTGACTTATGCTGACTGCTGTGATACTGACTGCTGACTGCTGTGATGCTGACTGCTGTGATGCTGACTGCTGACTGCTGTGATGCTGACTGATACTGACTGCTGTGATGCTGACTGCTGTGATGCTGACTGCTGACTGCTGTGATGCTGACTGCTGTGATGCTGATACTGACTGCTGTGATGCTGACTGCTGTGATGCTGACTGCTGACTGCTGTGATACTGACTGCTGTGATGCTGACTGCTGTGATGCTGACTGCTGTGATACTGACTGCTGACTGCTGTGATGCTGACTGCTGTGATGCTGACTGCTGTGATGCTGACTGCTGTGATGCTGACTGCTGACTGCTGCTGTGATACTGACTGCTGATGCTGACTGCTGACTGCTGACTGCTGTGATGCTGACTGCTGTGATGCTGACTGCTGTGATGCTGACTGCTGTGATGCTGACTGCTGTGATGCTGACTGCTGTGATACTGACTGCTGTGATGCTGACTGCTGACTGCTGTGATGCTGACTGCTGTGATGCTGACTGCTGACTGCTGTGATGCTGACTGCTGACTGCTGTGATGCTGACTGCTGTGATGCTGACTGCTGTGACTGCTGTGATGCTGACTGCTGACTGCTGTGATGCTGACTGCTGTGATGCTGACTGCTGTGATGCTGACTGCTGACTGCTGTGATACTGACTGCTGTGATGCTGACTGCTGTGATACTGACTGCTGTGATGCTGACTGCTGTGATGCTGACTGCTGACTGCTGTGATGCTGACTGCTGACTGCTGTGATGCTGACTGATACTGACTGCTGTGATACTGACTGCTGTGATGCTGACTGCTGATGCTGTGATGACTGCTGATGCTGACTGCTGTGATACTGACTGCTGTGATACTGACTGCTGTGATGCTGACTGCTGTGATACTGACTGCTGTGATGCTGACTGCTGTGATACTGACTGCTGTGATACTGACTGCTGTGATACTGACTGCTGTGATGCTGACTGCTGTGATTCTGACTGCTGTGATGCTGACTGCTGTGATGCTGACTGCTGTGATGCTGACTGCTGTGATGCTGACTGCTGACTGCTGTGATGCTGACTGCTGACTGCTGTGATGCTGATGCTGACTGCTGTGATGCTGACTGCTGTGATGCTGACTGCTGTGATGCTGACTGCTGTGATGCTGACTGCTGTGATGCTGACTGCTGACTGATGTGATGCTGACTGCTGTGATGCTGACTGCTGTGATACTGACTGCTGTGATTCTGACTGCTGTGATGCTGACTGCTGACTGCTGTGATGCTGACTGCTGACTGCTGTGATGCTGACTGCTGACTGCTGTGATACTGACTGCTGTGATTCTGACTGCTGTGATGCTGACTGCTGTGATGCTGATACTGACTGCTGTGATGCTGACTGCTGACTGCTGCTGACTGCTGACTGCTGTGATACTGACTGCTGTGATGCTGACTGCTGTGATACTGACTGCTGTGATACTGACTGCTGTGATACTGACTGCTGTGATGCTGACTGCTGTGACTGCTGCTGTGATGCTGACTGCTGTGATGCTGACTGCTGTGATGCTGACTGCTGTGATGCTGACTGCTGTGATGCTGACTGCTGTGATGCTGACTGCTGACTGATGCTGACTGCTGACTGCTGTGATGCTGACTGCTGTGATACTGACTGCTGTGATGCTGACTGCTGACTGCTGCTGATGCTGTGATGCTGACTGCTGTGATGCTGACTGCTGTGATGCTGACTGCTGTGATGCTGACTGCTGACTGACTGCTGTGATACTGACTGCTGTGATGCTGACTGCTGTGATACTGACTGCTGTGATGCTGACTGCTGTGACTGACTGTGATGCTGACTGCTGTGATGACTGATGCTGACTGCTGACTGCTGTGATGCTGACTGCTGTGATACTGACTGCTGTGATGCTGACTGCTGTGATGCTGACTGATGTGATACTGATTGTTGTGATACTGACTGATAATAGAGAGTTGTTGCTGAGGTGGCATTGATAGAGAGGGAGAGAGACAGAGAGAGGAGAGAGACAGAGGGAGAGAGACAGAGGAGATAGAGAGGGAGAGACAGAGGGAGAGAGACAGAGGGAGAGAGGGAGAGACAGAGGGAGAGAGACAGAGAGACAGAGAGGGAGAGAGACAGAGGAGGAGAGACAGAG
>NC_088235.1:10662793-10724323 GCF_036934945.1 Oncorhynchus masou masou
ATAGAAGCTGTTTAACAGTCTGATGGCCTTGAGATAGAAGCTGTTTACCAGTCTGATGGCCTTGAGATAGAAGCTGTTTTTCCGTCGCTCTGTGTTAGTCATGGCTGTTTACCAGTCTGATGGCCTTGAGATAGAAGCTGTTTAACAGTCTGATGGCCTTGAGATAGAAGCTGTTTACCAGTTTGATGGCCTTGAGATAGAAGCTGTTTTTCCGTCGCTCTGTGTTAGTCATGGCTGTTTAACAGTCTGATGGCCTTGAGATAGAAGCTGTTTAACAGTCTGATGGCCTTGAGATAGAAGCTGTTTAACAGTCTGATGGCCTTGAGATAGAAGCTGTTTTTCAGTCTGATGGCCTTGAGATAGAAGCTGTTTAACAGTCTGATGGCCTTGAGATAGAAGCTGTTTAACAGTCTGATGGCCTTGAGATAGAAGCTGCTGTCTTCAGCCTCCTGAGGTTGAAGAGGCTCTGCTGCGCCTTCTTCACCACACTGTCTGTGTGAGTGAACCAATTCAGTGTGTCTGTAATGTGTACGCCAGGAACTTAAAACTTTCCACCTTCTCCAAGGCTGTCTCTTCGATGTGGATAGAAGGGGTGCTCCCTCTGCTGTTTCCTGAAGTCCCCATTCACACATGTACCTGCAGGCACACGCACACGCACACGCACACGCATGCACACGCACACGCACACACACACACGCACATGCGCACGCGCACGCACACGCACACGCACGCACACACACACACACACACACACACACACACACACACACACACACACACACACACACACACACACACACACACTACTGGTTTCATACCGTGTGTCTTACTCCTCTCAGCAGCATTACTGTAGTGTATGCATGGCCAACTTCCCGGTGCTCTCCTTCCCCTAGGCCCTGAACAACCAAGGACATTTACACAGAGACCATAGAGAGAGGGGAGGAGGAGGGAGAGAGAGAGAGGGGGGACTCCTCTCTCATTAGAATCCTGCCATCAGTCTTTCCCTCAGGAGGGAGCAAGAGGTAGAGGGGGAGGGAGGGGGAGGGATGAGGGAGAGGTGGGGGAAGGCATGTCAGCTTTTATTAATCACCCAAAGAATGATTATTGACCCAGACCCTCGACCACAATGCCAGGATTACACAACACAGGGCAGGGGAGAGGAGGGCAGGAGAGGGAGGGGAGAGCAGGAGAGGGGGGGGAGTGCAGGAGAGGGGGGAGGGCAGGAGAGGGGAGGGCAGGAGAAGGGAGGGCAGGGGAGGGGGGAGGGCGGGAGAGAGGAGGGGAGGGCAGGAGAGGGTAGGAGAGGGAGGGTGTGGCTTCTTTTACACATGACACATTCCTCTGTTCTCCTCTTGTCTAGTCTCCTCGAGTCTCCTCTAGTCTCCACTGTTCTCCTCGAGTCTCCTCTAGTCTCCTCTGGTCTCATCTGGTCTCCTCTAGTCTCCACTGTTCTCCTCTAGTCTCCTCTGTTCTCCTCTGTCCTCGTCTAGTCTCCTCTGTTCTCCTCTGTCCTCCTCTGGTCTCCTGTTCTCATCTGGTCTCCTCTAGTCTCCTCTGTTCTCATCTAGTCTCCTCTGTTCTCATCTGTTCTCCTCTAGTCTCCTCCTTTCTCTTCTGGTCTCCTCTGTTCTCCTTTGTTCTCTTCTTGCCTCCTCTGTTCTCCTCTAGTCTTCTCTAGTCTCCTTTGTTCTCCTCTAGTCTTCACTGTTCTCCTCTAGTCTCCTCTGTTCTCCTCTAGTCTCATCTGGTCTCCTCTAGTTCTCCTCTGTTCTCCTCTAGTCTCCTTTAGTCTACTCTGGTCTCTGTTCTCCTCTGTTCTCCTCTGGTCTCCTCTGGTCTCTGTTCTCCTCTAGTCTCCTCTGTTCTCCTCTGGTCTCTCTGTTCTCCTCTAGTCTCTCTCCTGTTCTCCTCTGGTCTCCTCTCTTCTCCTCTAGTCTCCTCTAGTCTCTGTTCTCCTCTGTTCTCCTCTGGTCTCCTCTGGTCTCTGTTCTCTCTGGTCTCCTCTGTTCTCCTCTAGTCTCCTCTAGTCTCTGTTCTCCTCCGGACTCCTCTGTTCTCTGGTTGTGTGCATGGTTACAGGGACATTGCGGCACATAGCAGCAGGAGGCAGTGTTAACTTAATTTACTAAACCATGCTGCTTGGTTGTCACTGCAGCTGCACACACACCTGCCTACCATGAGTCTGGTACTCTTGGGATGTCTTCTTCCAACAGAGATTTATTCAGTCTTATAGCTTCAGTCCTAGGCTACAGGACTGGATTTGTCCTACAGAGGTTAATTCAGTCCTACAGTTCACAGTAGGATACAGGACCGTTATTTGTCCTACAGAGGTTTATTCAGTCCTACAGTAGGTCACAGTAGGCTACAGGACTGTTATTTGTCCTACAGAGATAATTCAGTCCTACAGTAGGTTACAGTAGGCTACAGGACTGTTATTTGTCCTACAGAGGTTAATTCAGTCCTACAGTAGGTTACAGTAGGCTACAGGACTGTTATTTGTCCTACAGAGGTTAATTCAGTCCTACAGTAGGTTACAGGACTGTTATTTGTCCTACAGAGGTTAATTCAGTCCTACAGTAGGATACAGGGCTGTTATTTGTCCTACAATGGTTCATTCAGTCCTACAGTAGGCTACAGTAGGATACAGGACTGTTATTTGTCCTACAGAGGTTAATTCAGTCCTACAGTAGGCTACAGTAGGATACAAGACTGTTATTTGTCCTACAGAGGTTAATTCAGTCCTACAGTAGGTTACAGTAGGCTACAGGACTGTTATTTGTCCTACAGAGGTTAATTCAGTCCTACAGTAGGTTACAGGACTGTTATTTGTCCTACAGAGGTTAATTCAGTCCTACAGTAGGTTACAGGACTGTTATTTGTCCTACAGAGGTTAATTCAGTCCTACAGTAGGCTACAGTAGGCTACAGGACTGTTATTTGTCCCACAGAGGTTAATTCAGTCCTACAGTAGGTTACAGTAGGATACAGGACTGTTATTTGTCCTACAGAGATAATTCAGTCCTACAGTAAGCTTAGGATACAGGACTTTATTTGTCCTACAGAGGTTAATTCAGTCCTACAGTAGGTTACAGGACTGTTATTTGTCCTACAATGGTTCATTCAGTCCTACAGTATGTTACAGTAGGATACAGGACTGTTATTTGTCCTACAATGGTTCATTCAGTCTACAGTAGGCTACAGTAAAATGACATTCCAGGTCAATAGACGGACATCCTCTGACTTATTGTGTATTTAACCTTTATTTAACCTTTATTTAACCTTTATATAACCTTTATTTAACCTTTATTTAACCTTTATATAACCAGGCAAGTCAGTTAAGAACAAATTCTTATTTTCAATGACGGCCTAGGAACAGTGGGTTAACTGCCTGTTCAGGGACAGAACGACAGATTTGTACCTTTTCAGCTCGGTGGTTTGAACTCGCAACCTATCAAATCAAATCAAAGTTTATTTGTCACGTGTGCTGAATACAACAGGTATTACAGTGAAATGCTTACAGGCTCTAACCAACAGTGCAAAAAAGGTATTAGGTGAACAATAGTTAGGTAAAGAAATAAAACAACAGTAAAAAGACAGGCTATATACAGGAGAGGCTATATACAGTAGAGGCTATATACAGGAGAGGCTATATACAGTAGAGGCTATATACAGTAGAGAGGCTATATACAGTAGAGAGGCTATATACAGTAGAGGCTATATACAGTAGAGACTAAATACAGTAGAGAGGCTAGATACAGTAGAGAGGCTAGATACAGTAGAGAGGCTAGATACAGTAGAGACTATATACAGTAGAGGCTATATACAGTAGAGACTATATACAGTAGAGAGGTTATATACACTAGAGAGGCTATATACATTAGAGAGGCTATATACTGTAGAGAGGCTATATACAGTAGATACTATATACAGTAGAGAGGCTATATACAGTAGAGACTATATACAGTAGAGAGGTTATATACAGTAGAGAGGCTATATACATTAGAGAGGTTATATACTGTAGAGAGGCTATATACAGTAGAGAGGTTATATACAGTAGAGATGTTATATACAGTAGAGAGGTTATATACAGTAGAGGCTATATACAGTAGAGACTATATACAGTAGAGAGGCTATATACTGTAGAGGCTATATACAGTAGAGAGGCTATATACAGTAGAGACTATATACAGTAGAGAGGCTATATACTGTAGGAGGTATATACAGTAGAGAGGCTATATGCAGTAGCAGGTTATATACAGTAGAGAGGCTATATACATTAGAGAGGTTATATACAGTAGAGAGGCTATATACAGTAGAGAGGCTATATACAGTAGAGAGGCTATATACAGTAGAGAGGCTATATGCAGTAGAGAGGTTATATACATTAGAGGGGCTATATACAGTAGAGAGGCTATATACAGTAGAGATTATATACAGTAGAGAGGCTTTATACAGGCTTTAAACAGTACCCAGGCTATATACAGTAGAGAGGCTATATACAGTAAAGAGGCTATATACAGTAGAGAGGCTATATACAGTAGAGGCTATATACAGTAGGGAGACTATATACAGTAGGGAGACTATATACAGTGCGAGGCTATATACAGTAGAGAGGCTATATACAGTAGAGAGGCTATATACAGTAGGGAGACTATATACAGTAGGGAGGCTATAAGAGTAGGGAGACTATATACAGTAGAGAGGCTATATACAGTAGAGAGGCTATATACAGTAGGGAGACTATATACAGTAGAGAGGCTATATACAGTAGGGAGGCTATATACAGTAGTGAGACTATATACAGTAGAGGCTACCCAGCAGAGACTATATACAGTAGAGAGGCCTAGAGAGGCTATATACAGTAGGGAGACTATATACAGTAGGGAGGCTATAACAGTAGGGAGACTATATACAGTAGAGAGGCTATATACAGTAGACCCAGGCTATATACAGTAGGGAGACTATATACAGTAGAGAGGCTATATACAGTAGTGAGGCTATATACAGTAGGGAGACTATATACAGTAGAGAGGCTATATACAGTAGAGAGGCTATAACAGTAGGGAGACTATATACAGTAGAGAGGCTATATACAGTAGAGAGGCTATATACAGTAGAGGCTATAACCTATAACAGTAGGGAGACTATATACAGTAGAGAGGCTATATACAGTAGGAGGCTATATACACTAGAGAGGCCAGTGAGGCTATATACAGTAGCGAGGTTATATACAGTAGAGAGGCTATATACAGTAGAGAGGCTATATACAGTAGAGGCTATAACAGTAGGGAGACTATATACAGTAGAGAGGCTATATACAGTAGAGAGGCCAGTAGAGGCTATAACAGCCTATAACAGTCCCAGGGACCTAGAGAGGCCTTTACCCAGGCCCTGCCCCACCCAGGCTGCCCCTAGAGCCCTGCCCTACCCAGGCACAGCCCTGCCTATATACAGCCCTATAGCCCTATATACAGTACCCTACCCAGGTTATACTACCCAGTAGAGATGCTATATACACTAGACCCAGGCTACATACAGACACCGGTTACCCAGGCTGACGGTAGTATGTACCCATGTAGATATGGTTAAAGTGACTACCCTGCATTTATGATGAACAGCCCAGTAGCGTAAAGAGGGGTTGGTGGGTACCCAGGTGGGACCCTACCCAGGCCCTGCCCTACCCAGGCCTGGCCCTACCCTACCCAGAACCTGCCCTACCCAGGCCCTGCCCTACCTAGCCCCTACCCTACCTAAGGCCCTGCCCTACCCAGGCCCTATCCAGGCCCTGCCCTACCCAGGCCCTGCCCTGCCCTACTCAGGCCCTACCCTACCCAGGCCATACACTACCCAGGCCCTGCCCTACCCAGGCCCTGCCCAGGCCCTGCCCTACCCAGGCCCTACTCTGCCCTACCCAGGCCCTGCCCTACCCAGGCCCTACCCTACCCAGGCCCTGCCCTACCCAGGCCCTGCCCGTCCTACCCAGGCCCTCCTACCCAGGCCCCCTGCCCTGCCCTACCCAGGCCCTGCCCTACCCAGGCCCTGCCCTACCCAGGCCCTGCCCTACCCAGGCCCTGCCCTACCCAGGCATTGCCCTAACCAGCCCTGCCCTGCCCTACCCAGGCCCTGCCCTATCCAGGCCCTGCCCTACCCAGGCACAGCTCTACCCAGGCCCTGCCCTACCCAGGGCCTGCCCTACCCAGGGCCTGCCCTACCCAGGCCCTGCCCAGGCCCTGCCCTACCCAGGCACAGCTCTACCCAGGCCCTGCCCTACCCAGGCCCTGCCCTACCCAGGGCCTGCCCTACCCAGGCCCTGCCCAGGCCCTGCCCTACCCAGGGCCTGCCCTACCCAGGCCCTGCCCTACCCAGGCCCCCCTACCCAGGCCCTGCCCGACCCTGCCCTACCCAGGCCCTGCCCTACCCAGGCCCTACCCAGGCCCTGCCCTACCCAGGCCCTGCCCTACCCAGGCCCTGCCCTACCCAGGCCCTGCCCTACCCAAGCCCTGCCCTACCCAGGCCCTACCCAAGCCAGGCCCTGCCCTACCCTACCCAGCCCCTACACTTCCCAGGCCCTGCCTTTACCCAGGCCCTGCCTTACCAAGGCCCTGCCCTACCCAGGCCCTGCCCTACCCAGGCACAGCCCTACCCAGGTCCTGCCCTACCCAAGCCCTGCCCTACCCAGGCCCTGCCCTACCCAAGCCCTGCCCTACCCAGGCCCTACCCAGGCCCTGCCCTACCCAGGCCCTGCCCTACCCAGGCACAGCCCTACCCAGGCCCTGCCCTACCCAAGCCAGGGCCCTACCCTGCCCAGGCCCAGCCCTTCCCAGGCCCTGCCCTACCCAGGCCCTGCCCTACCCAGGCCCTGCCCTACCCAGGCCCTGCCCTACCCAGGCACAGCCCTACCCAGGTCCTGCCCTAACCAGGCACTACCCTACCCAGGCACAGCCCTACCCAGGCACTGCCCTACCCAGGTCCTACCCTACCCAGGTCCTGCCCTACCCAGGCCCTGCCCTACCCAGACACAGCCCTACCCAGGCCCTGCCCTACCCAGGCACAGCCCTACCCAGGTCCTGCCCTGCCCTAACCAGGCACTGCCCTACCCAGGCCCTGCCCTACCCAGGTCCTGCCCTACCCAGGTCCTGCCCTACCCAGGCCCTGCCCTGCCCTACCCAGGCCCTGCCCTACCCAGGCCCTGCCCTACCCAGGCCCTGCCCTGCCCTACCCAGGCCCTGCCCTACCCAGGCCCTGCCCTACCCAGAAATCAGAAATATCTTCCTTCTTTAGTATCCATTAGCTGCCCTCGGTCCGACCTCCTCCTCCTCCTCTCTGTGCTTCTCACACTGCATGCTCTGCTGCCAGTCTGCCTGTGTGATGGCCCCAGTACACATCGTGATGTATTTCATTACGCCATATGTCATCTTCACAGAGTCTTGCCCCGCCACTGAATGGACAACTGTAGTGTTTATAAGGCAGGATAGAGGAGAGCCTGCCTCTCGTCAGAAAACACATTTACTTGGGGTAATTGCTAAATATGACCTTTTCATTCAAGACGGGATCAATATATTGTTTCAGGCCTGGCGAGTGGCGCAGTGCTCGAGGCGTCACTACAGGCCCGGGCTTTATGATAACAGACTGTGTTCGGGGGTCCCCAGGCCCTACACAATTGGCCCAGGGTTTGGACAATGCCTGCCCGAGCCAGTTGGGGAGTTGTAGCCATGAGACAAGATCGAAATTGGGGTGAAAAAGGGGTTAAAATACAAAAAATAAAAAATGATATATATGTAAACTCAGAAAAAAAGCCCGCCCTCTCAATGTCAACTGCATTTACCCAGGCAAACTTTACCTTTACATGTGTAAATATTTGTATGAACATAACAAGATTCAACAACTGAGACATAGACTGAACAAGTTCCACAGACATGTGACTAACAGAAATGGAATAATGTTTCCTTCAAAGAAGGGGTTCAAAATCAAAGTAACAGTCAGTATCTGCTGTGGCCACCAGCTGCATTAAGTACTGCAGTGCATCTCCTCCTCATGGACTGCACCAGATTTGCCAGTTCTTGCTGTGAGATGTTACCCAACTCTTCCACCAAGGCACTTGCAAGTTCCCGGACATTTCTGGGGGAATGTCCCTAGCCCTCACCTCTGATCCAACAGGTCCCAGGCCGTGCCCTCGATGGGATTGAGATCCAGGTCCTGCCCTGCCCATGGCAGAACACTGACATTCCTGTCATAGAGTTTTAGCATGGGATCATTAACAGGTTAGAGGTTTAGCATGGTGACATTATGAGGATAGAGGTTTAGCATGGTGTCATGATGAGGATAAAGGTTTAGCATGGTGTCATTATGAGGATAGAGGTTTAGCATGGTATCATTATGAGGATAGAGGTTTAGCATGGTGTCATGATGAGGATAGAGGTTTAGCATGGAATCATTATGAGGATAGAGGTTTAGCATGGTATCATTAACAGGATAGAGGTTTAGCATGGTGTCATTATGAGGATAGAGGTTTACCCATGGTGTCATTATGAGGATAGAGGTTTAGCATGGTGTCATTATGAGGATAGAGGTTTAGCATGGTGTCATTATGAGGATAGAGGTTTAGCATGGTGTCATTATGAGGATAGAGGTTTAGCATGGTGTCATAATGAGGATAAAGGTTTAGCATGGTATCATTGTGAGGATAGAGGTTTAACAAGGTGGAGGGTTGTTTATCATGGGGGTGGTGAGGGCCCAGGCTGTGGGGGTGTTGTTCCTCTCCATACTACAGTTATCTCAAGGCTGGCTACCCAGATTGCTCTTCCAGGCCCCCCACCTCAAAATGATCTGCACCAGCCAGCCAATGCTCTGGTATACAGCCAGCCATAGCATAGCCTCTTAATAATGTCCTGGTGTGTTTATGCTGCTGGGACATAGCCTCTTAATAATGTCCTGGTGTGTTTATGCTGCTGGGACATAGCATAGCCTCTTAATAATGTCCTGGTGTGTTTACGTTGCTGGGACATAGCATAGCCTCTTAATAATGTCCTGGTGTGTTTATGCTGCTGGGACATAGCATAGCCTCTTAATAATGTCCTGGTGTGTTTACGCTGCTGGGACATAGCCTCTTAATAATGTCCTGGTGTGTTTACGCTGTCTGGGACATAGCATAGCCTCTTAATAATGTCCTGGTGTGTTTACGCTGCTGGGACATAGCATAGCCTCTTAATAATGTCCTGGTGTGTTTATGCTGCTGGGGCATAGCATTGCCTCTTAATATGTCCTTTGTGTTTACACTGCTGGGACATAGCATAGCCTCTTAATAATGTCCTGGGTGTGTTTATGCTGCTGGGACATAGCATCACTTAATAATGTCCTGGTGTGTTTATGCTGCTGGGACATAGCATAGCCTCTTAATAATGTCCTGGTGTGTTTATGCTGCTGGGACATAGCATAGCCTCTAATAATGTCCTGGTGTGTTTATGCTGCTGGGACAAGATAGCCTCTTAATAATGTCCTGGTGTGTTTATGCTGCTGGGACATAGCATAGCCTCTTAATAATGTCCTGGTGTGTTTACGCTGCTGGGACATAGCATAGCCTCTTAATAATGTCCTGGTGTGTTTATGCTGCTCGGACATAGCCTCTTAATAATGTCCTGGTGTGTTTATGCTGCTGGGACATACATAGCCTCTTAATAATGTCCTGGTGTGTTTATGCTGCTGGGACATAGCATAGCCTCTTAATAATGTCCTGGTGTGTTTATGCTGCTGGGGCATAGCAAAATAATGTCCTGGTGTGTTTATGCTGCTGGGACATAGCATAGCCTCTTAATAATGTCCTGGTGTGTTTATGCTGCTGGGACATAGCATAGCCTCTTAATAATGTCCTGGTGTGTTTATGCTGCTGGGACATAGCATAGCCTCTTAATAATGTGCTGGCACGATGGTGGGAATTTGGGTTAATCTGCTTTGAAGAACACGGCCCTCATGTTCTAATTTATAATCAGAGAATAATTTAATACACAGAACAAAACACATGTGCAATTAAAGAGGCTAAGAACTAAGAGTCAAGTGTCCATGGTGTTATGTCTAGATGGCATGAATGTTTAAATACCCTACTGAGGTTGTAAACTAAGAGAGCGTATCCATGGTGATATGTCTAGATGGCATGAATGTTTAAATACCCTATGAGGTTGTAAACTAAGAGACGTATCCATGGTGATATGTCTAGATGGCATGAATGTTTAAATACCCTACTGAGGCTGTAAACTAAGAGACGTATCCATGGTGATATGTCTAGATGGCATGAATGTTTAAATACCCTACTGAGGCTGTAAACTAAGAGACATATCCATGGTGATATGTCTAGATGGCATGAATGTTTAAATACCCTACTGAGGTTGTAAACTAAGAGACGTGTCCATGGTGATATGTCTAGATGGCATGAATGTTTAAATACCCTACTGAGGTTGTAAACTAAGAGACGTATCCATGGTGATATGTCTAGATGGCATGAATGTTTAAATACCCTACTGAGGTTGTAAACTAAGACACGTATCCATGGTGATATGTAAGATGGCATGAATGTTTAAATACCCTACTGAGGTTGTAAACTAAGAGACGTGTCCATGGTGATATGTCTAGATGGCATGAATGTTTAAATACCCTACTGAGGTTGTAAACTAAGAGACGAGGTCCATGGTGATATGTCTAGATGGCATGAATGTTTAAATACCCTACTGAGGTTGTAAACTAAGAGACGTATCCATGGTGATATGTCTAGATGGCATGAATGTTTAAATACCCTACTGAGGTTGTAAACTAAGAGAGGTATCCATGGTGTTATGTCTAGATGGCATGAATGTTTAAATACCCTACTGAGGTTGTAAACTAGAGACGTGTCCATGGTGATATGTCTAGATGGCATGAATGTTTAAATACCCTACTGAGGTTGTAAACTAAGAGACGTATCCATGGTGATATGTCTAGATGGCATGAATGTTTAAATACCCTACTGAGGTTGTAAACTAAGAGACGCTCTTATCCATGGTGATATGTCTAGATGGCATGAATGTTTAAATACCCTACTGAGGCTGTAAACTAAGAGACGTATCCATGGTGATATGTCTAGATGGCATGAATGTTTAAATACCCTACTGAGGTTGTAAACTAAGAGACTTATCCATGGTGTTATGTCTAGATGGCATGAATGTTTAAATACCCTACTGAGGTTGTAAATAATGTATCCATGGTGATATGTCTAGATGGCATGAATGTTTAAATACCCTACTGAGGTTGTAAACTAAGAGACGTATCCATGGTGATATGTCTAGATGGCATGAATGTTTAAATACCCTACTGAGGTTGTAAATAGACGTGTCCATGGTGATATGTCTAGATGGCATGAATGTTTAAATACCCTACTGAGGCTGTAAACTAATAATATCCATGGTGATATGTCTAGATGGCATGAATGTTTAAATACCCTACTGAGGTTGTAAACTAAGAGACGTATCCATGGTGATATGTCTAGATGGCATGAATGTTTAAATACCCTACTGAGGTTGTAAACTAAGAGACGTATCCATGGTAATATGTCTAGATGGCATGAATGTTTAAATACCCTACTGAGGTTGTAAACTAAGAGACGTATCCATGGTGATATGTCTAGATGGCATGAATGTTTAAATACCCTACTGAGGTTGTAAACTAAGAGACGTATCCATGGTGTTTATGTCTAGATGGCATGAATGTTTAAATACCCTACTGAGGTTGTAAACTAAGAGACGTATCCATGGTGATATGTCTAGATGGCATGAATGTTTAAATACCCTACTGAGGTTGTAAACTAAGAGACGTGTCCATGGTGATATGTTTAGATGGCATGAATGTTTAAATACCCTACTGAGGTTGTAAACTAAGAGACGTATCCATGGTGATATGTCTAGATGGCATGAATGTTTAAATACCCTACTGAGGTTGTAAACTAAGAGACGTATCCATGGTGATATGTCTAGATGGCATGAATGTTTAAATACCCTACTGAGGTTGTAAACTAAGAGACGTGTCCATGGTGATATGTCTAGATGGCATGAATGTTTAAATACCTCGCTGCATGTGCTTTTCGTTAACATACTGCTTTTTAACATCACATGCAAATCTGGAAAATATCCCTATAAACTGCAGAATTTTTTTATTTTTTTTGTTCTTGTCATGAAACAGGAATTTGAACAATCATGTTTTATTTGAATATTTGAAATGCTTGAAGTGTGTTTATCCCCCTTTCCCCCTCCCCAAAATGTAATCAGTTACATGGTTTCGTGATGTTTGGTCCGTTGGTCTATTGGCCCACCTTGTGGACAAAGAAGGCATTACCATGACAACGTGTTCTGCTTCACTGGCAGAAGACCACAGTCTGAGTGGTCTGAGATCTGCCTCTAGAATATACAGTCATGTGCAATGCTCTTGGTTGGTCATCAATCAACAAGATAATTTGATTTAAAAAAAAAACATGCTTATTTTATTTCATAATGTTCACCATTTTAAAATGGACCGACTCCCATTCACAACGGTATTCAGTTGGTAAGAGACAGTCATTCAGTCAATACGAGGAATAGATTGTCCACCATCTATGTGTTATATAGACAGAAAAGAGAAATAGGAAAAACAACATTTTGATTTCAGAGCAATATAGAAATTGAATAATTTAACTGAGCAAACCAGAAACCTTTCAATATATAAATTCAATCAATACTTCAAAACTATTTAAATATAATATGTAGAAATGTTGTGTTGGACTATGCTTGATGAAGAATCAATATATCTTTATAGACTGTTAAGAGTATTTATTTGGTCAATATGTCAGTGTTATTATGTCTGTTTTGTAACAGTGTGTTTATATGTGAAAATAGGATTGTATTATAAATTGTATTTCAATGTTTAAGGACTTTTGAAAAATTACTCAAATTAGAACTAAAAGAGATCTGAATCAAATCAAATCAAATCAAATACAGATTGTACTTTTTTCACGTTGTGTTTTTTTTAAATCAGGTATGAATCATCCATTAGTTTAACCTGGCCTGTTAATAACTGTTATTATGTCTCTCTCTCTCTCTCTCTCTCTCTCTCTCTCTCTCTCTCTCTCTCTCTCTCTCTCTCTCTCTCTCTCTGTCTCTCTCTCTGTCTCTCACTGTCTCTCTCTCTGTCTCTCTCTCTCTCTCTCCCTCTCTCTCTCTCTGTCTCTATCTCTATTCTCTCTCTCTCTCTCTCTATTATCTCCCTCTCTCTCTCTATCTCTCTCTCTCTCTATTCTCTCTCTCTCTCTCTCTCTCTCTATTCTCTCTCTCTATTCTCTCTCTATTCTCTCTCTCTCTCTCTCTCTCTCTCTTCTCTCTCTCTCTCTCTCTATTATCTCTCTCCCTCTCTCTCTCTCTCTCTCTCTCTCTCTCTCTATTCTCTCTCTCTCTCTCTATTCTCTCTCTATTCTCTCCCTCTCTCTCTATTCTCTCCCTCTCTCTATTCTCTCTCTCTCTCTATTCTCTCTCTCTCTATTCTCTCTCTCTATTCTCTCTCTCTATTATCTCTCTCTATTCTCTCTCTCTATTCTCTCTCTCTCTCTCTATTCTCTCTCTCTCTCTATTATCTCTCTCTCTCTCTCTCTCTCTCTCTCTCTCTCTCTATTCTCTCTCGCTCGCTCTCTCTCTCTCTTTCTCTATTCTCTCTCTCTCTTTATTCTCTCTCTCTCTCTCTCTCTCTCTATTCTCTCTCTCTCTCTATTCTCTCTCTCTCTCTCTCTCTCTCAGTCACAATGGTCCCAGTTCTGTTTTTGGTGGCAATCACGTTATCAAGCAATGACACTTCCAATGAAGATCAGACAGGAGGTAAGTGAGACAGATGTAATTGAACCGTAGAATGTGCTTCTGGAGACAGCCAGTATACTACATCATATGTGTCACATGGTCAAAAAAGGCCCGATTTTCTACAACTTGTTGGGACGTTTTTTTCTTCCTGACTCAGTAAAACGTAATAACTGTTTCTAGACAGTAAAAGCACAGTAAGGCCTGTGTCTATATTACAGTATATTCTCCACTGTCTGATAAGGTACTATTGTCCATACCTTCCTTTACTATTATAGGATTATAGTTAAACTGGACTGGATTAGTTTAGCCAGTAATTTACCGTGTTGTTATCATTTGTAAATGGGCCAAATGGCTGGCTGTGAATGCCTTTAAAAGTAGCCCAGACCCTCTCTCTCTCAGGTTTAAATGAGATAACCCAAACCCTTAACAGCAGCCCTTCTCTCTCTCAGGTTTAAATGAGATAACCCAAACCCTTAACAGCAGCTCTTCTCTCTCTCAGGTTTAAATGAGATAACCCAAACCCTTAACAGCAGCTCTTCTCTCTCTCAGGTTTAAATGAGATAACCCAAACCCTTAACAGCAGCCCTTCTGTCTCTCAGGTTTAAATGAGATGACCCAAACCCTTAACAGTAGCCCAGACCTTCTCTCTCTCAGGTTTAAATGAGATAACCCAAACCCTTAACAGCAGCCCTTCTGTCTCTCAGGTTTAAATGAGATGACCCAAACCATTAACAGCAGCCCTTCTCTCTCTCAGGTTTAAATGAGATAACCCAAACCCTTAACAGCAGCCCTTCTGTCTCTCAGGTTTAAATGAGATAACCCAAACCCTTAACAGCAGCCCAGACCTTCTCTCTCTCTCAGGTTTAAATGAGATGACCCAAACCATTAACAGCAGCCCTTCTCTCTCTCAGGTTTAAATGAGATAACCCAAACCCTTAACAGCAGCCCTTCTGTCTCTCAGGTTTAAATGAGATAACCCAAACCCTTAACAGCAGCTCTTCTCTCTCTCAGGTTTAAATGAGATAACCCAAACCCTTAACAGTAGCCCAGACCTTCTCTCTCTCAGGTTTAAATGAGATAACCCAAACCCTTAACAGTAGCCCTTCTGTCTCTCAGGTTTAAATGAGATAACCCAAACCCTTAACAGTAGCCCTTTCTCTCTCTCTCAGGTTTAAATGAGATAACCCAAACCCTTAACAGTAGCCCTTCTCTCTCTCAGGTTTAAATGAGATACCCAAACCCTTAACAGTAGCCCAGACCTTCTCTCTCTCAGGTTTAAATGAGATAACCCAAACCCTTAACAGCAGCTCTTCTCTCTCTCAGGTTTAAATGAGATAACCCAAACCCTTAACAGTAGCCCTTCTCTCTCTCAGGTTTAAATGAGATAACCCAAACCCTTAACAGTAGCCCAGACCTTCTCTCTCTCAGGTTTAAATGAGATAACCCAAACCCTTAACAGCAGCCCTTCTCTCTCTCAGGTTTAAATGAGATAACCCAAACCCTTAACAGTAGCCCTTCTCTCTCTCAGGTTTAAATGAGATAACCCAAACCCTTAACAGTAGCCCAGACCTTCTCTCTCTCAGGTTTAAATGAGATAACCCTTAACAGCAGCCCTTCTCTCTCTCAGGTTTAAATGAGATGACCCAAACCCTTAACAGTAGCCCAGACCTTCTCTCTCTCAGGTTTAAATGAGATAACCCAAACCCTTAACAGCAGCCCTTTCTCTCTCAGGTTTAAATGAGATAACCCAAACCCTTAACAGCAGCCCTTCTCTCTCTCAGGTTTAAATGAGATAACCCAAACCATTAACAGCAGCTCTTCTCTCTCTCAGGTTTAGAGGAGCTTGTCCCTGATACTTATCTCTCTAGACAAAGGCCCAAATGGCAGCCTATTCCCAATATAATGCACTACTTTTTTCTTCAGGGTCCATAGGACTACGGTCAAAAGTAGTGCACTATATAGGGAATAGGGTGCCATTTGGGACATATCCAAAGTCTGACCTTAAATCAGGCCTCCATCCAGGCCATAATGATGGGTCTAGTTGCCTGCCAACCTTAATTCCCACCTGGCAACCACCAGAGTAGGGTTGTGTTCAGTTGGGACAACACGGAAGAAAACACTCTGAAACAGACCTGTACTATCTGCTGTAGCCCAATCAGAAAAGGGTTGTTTTTGTTGTCTGTTGGGAAGGGAGAAGAAAAAAAAAACGTTTTTTTTGCCACAGTGTGTCTTATTGAACAATGCTCAACACTTGGCCTGTGCTCAACTCTCTTTAGCCCCGTAGAAATATAATAACTAGAAAGGATATTCATGATCTGAGGTGGCTTTTGACCTATCTAGTAATTGTACTGCTACGCTCAACTCTGTGTTCTACCACAGGCTTCTTCCTGTTCCTTTGATGACTCTCTCTCTGCTGTCTGGATCCTCCCCAATAACCTCTCCTACCTCCTGAAGTGTGTACTCGTTCACTACATTGTGTTGGTGGAGGCATGGGCTAGACTCGAGGGAGGGTTCCGCTATTTCCTTTCATAAATCTATGAAGGGAAGTGAACAAGTGCACACTTTCGGAGGGAGGACAGATTTTGTTTGGGGTCCACAACCTCTGCCTCTTCCTTCTTCCCTCTCCTTTCCAGAAGACACAAAGTCCCAGAGTTCCCACATCCTGCCCACCGTGCTGGTCTTCTCCGTGCTGCTTGTCATCAGCATTCTGCTGGCCTGGTACTTCCTCAGGTAACGTACCAGTCATAGGGTGGGGTAGTGTGTGTGTGTGTGCTGCCAGACAGGGCGAGGGCCAAGGTGACGTCACCCTTCCTCTCCTCAATCAGCAGAGGGCGGAGTCTCCAGTCAGGAAATGAACCACTAGCAGTTGTTCATGCCTCATGCTGGCCACAGTAAAAGTGAACGACACAGCCAGGCGCGTTAGTATGAACGATCTGAAGTCAGAGAGAGAGAGCTGCTGTGGCTGTAACCGAGCTGAGTTCTGTGATCTCATCAACCCTGGACTCTAATGAGAAAGAACAGCTTTTCCACTTTCCGATGGTACCTTACCAACCTATTTGTGTCCTTTATATAACGTAAAACTCACATGTTAACTTAGAACATACAACTGTTAGATCTTAGAACTTAGAACTGTTAGATCTTAGAACTTAGAACTGTTAGATCTGAGAGCTTAGAACTGTTAGTTCTTAGAACTGTTAGTTATTAGAACTTAGAACTGTTAGATCTTAGAACTGTTAGTTATTAGAACTTAGAACTGTTAGATCTTAGAACTGTTAGTTATTAGAACTTAGAACTGTTAGATCTTAGAACTTAGAACTGTAAGTTCTTAGAACTGTTAGTTATTAGAACTGTTAGATCTTAGAACTGTTAGTTATTAGAACTTAGAACTGTTAGTTATTAGAACTTAGAACTGTTAGATCTTAGAACTTAGAACTGTTAGATCTTAGAACTTAGAACTGTTAGTTCTTAGAACTGTTAGTTATTAGAACTTAGAACTGTTAGTTATTAGAACTTAGAACTGTTAGTTATTAGAACTTAGAACTGTTAGTTCTTAGAACTTAGAACTGTTAGTTTTTAGAACTTAGAACTGTTAGTTATTAGCATGTAGAACTGTTAGTTATTAGAACTTAGAACTGTTAGTTCTTAGAACTTAGAACTGTTAGTTATTAGAACTTAGAACTGTTAGTTATTAGCACGTAGAACTGTTAGTTATTAGAACTTAGAACTGTTAGTTCTTAGAACTTAGAACTGTTAGTTATTAGAACTTAGAACTGTTAGTTCTTAGAACTTAGAACTGTTAGTTCTTAGAACTTAGAACTGTTAGTTCTTAGAACTTAGACCTGTTAGTTATTAGCACTTACAACTGTTAGTTCTTAGAACTTAGAACTGTTAGTTCTTAGAACTTAGAACTGTTAGATCTTAGAACTGTTAGATCTTAGAACTTAGAACTGTTAGATCTGAGAGCTTAGAACTGTTAGATCTTAGAACTTAGAACTGTTAGTTCTTAGAACTGTTAGTTATTAGAACTTAGAACTGTTAGATCTTAGAACTGTTAGTTATTAGAACTTAGAACTGTTAGTTATTAGAACTTAGAACTGTTAGATCTTAGAACTTAGAACTGTTAGATCTTAGAACTTAGAACTGTTAGTTCTTAGAACTGTTAGTTATTAGAACTTAGAACTGTTAGTTATTAGAACTTAGAACTGTTAGTTATTAGAACTTAGAACTGTTAGTTCTTAGAACTTAGAACTGTTAGTTTTTAGAACTTAGAACTGTTAGTTATTAGCACGTAGAACTGTTAGTTATTAGAACTTAGAACTGTTAGTTCTTAGAACTTAGAACTGTTAGTTTTTAGAACTTACAACTGTTAGTTATTAGCACTTACAACTGTTAGTTATTAGAACTTAGAACTGTTAGTTATTAGAACTTAGAACTGTTAGTTCTTAGAACTTAGAACTGTTAGTTCTTAGAACTGTTGTTTTGGAGTGAACTTGACTAATAGTCGCAGGTAAAATGTATCCCTTTATATCCTTTAATTAACCTGTCATCCTCCTGTCCTCTTCCTTGTCCTCCGTCTCTCTCTCTCTCTCTCTACCCGGCAGGATAAGGAACCAGAGAAAGGAGGTCGTCACAGCAGTCGACAAGAAAATCCCGAATGGAATCCTGGAAGAACAAGGTCCGGTCACCTTTAATAATGAATCTTTATCTTCGTTATGTCGTTGATCCGTTGTTTGTAACCAGGGAAGTGGCATCGAGATCGACGTCTTTTTCAAGTGAGCCCCGGGGTTGAAGAACAAAGTGAAACTGATTTGCTTTACACACACGGACGTTGTTGAGAAGAGACAATTGGAAAGAGTTTGTCAAGCTGTAGGGGAGGAGTCTTCTCTGTTCTGCAGGAGTCCCTCGCTGTCATGTGGTTGTTTTCTGGCTTCCTGTGGTTAGTGATGTGAAGGGAGACGACCGATAGATCGTTTTCTAACCTACATCAACTAAGAAGTCTCCATCTGCATCGTGCAGTAGCCCTCGATGCCTCACTATGTCCTTACCTCGTAATACACTATATTTAATGATGCGTTACATCTGTTATTCATTACATTATCACTGTGATAATCTTCTATTAGCTGCGTTGTTACATCTGATATTCATTACATTATCACTGTGATCATCCTCTATTAGCTGCGCTGTTACATCCGTTATTCATCACATTATCACTGTGATAATCCTCTATTAGTTGCGCTGTTACATCCGTTATTCATTACATTATCACTGTGATAATCCTCTATTAGCTGCGTTGTTACATCTGATATTCATTACATTATCACTGTGATCATCCTCTATTAGCTGCGCTGTTACATCCGTTATTCATCACATTATCACTGCGATAATCCTCTATTAGCTGCGTTGTTACATCCGTTATTCATTACATTATATCTGTGATAATCCTCTATTAGCTGCGTTGTTACATCTGATATTCATGACATTATCACTGTGTTAATCCTCTATTAGCTGCGTTGTTACATCCGTTATTCATTACATTATCACTGTGATAATCCTCCATTAGCTGCGTTGTTACATCCGTTATTCATTACATTATCACTGTGATAATCCTCTATTAGCTGCGTTGTTACATCCGTTATTCATGACATTATCACTGTGATAATCCTCTATTAGCTGCGTTGTTACATCCGTTATTCATTACATTATCACTGTGATAACCCTCTATTAGCTGCGTTGTTACATCCGTTATTCATTACATTATCACTGTGTTAATCCTCTATTAGCTGCATTGTTACATCCATTATTTATTACATTATCACTGTGATAATCCTCTATTAGCTGCGCTGTTACATCCGTTATTCATTACATTATCACTGTGTTAATCCTCTATTAGCTGCGTTGTTACATCTGATATTCATTACATTATCACTGTGATAATCCTCTATTAGCTGCGTTGTTACATCCGTTATTCATTACATTATATCTGTGATAATCCTCTATTAGCTGCGTTGTTACATCTGATATTCATGACATTATCACTGTGTTAATCCTCTATTAGCTGTGTTGTTACATCTGATATTCATGGCATTATCACTGTGTTAATCCTCTATTAGCTGCGTTGTTACATCCGTTATTCATTACAATTATCACTGTGATAATCCTCGATTAGCTGTGTTGTTACATCCGTTATTCATTACATTATCACTGTGATAATCCTCTATTAGCTGCGTTGTTACATCTGATATTCATGACATTATCACTGTGATAATCCTCTATTAGCTGCGTTGTTACATCCGTTATTCATTACATTATCACTGTGATAACCCTCTATTAGCTGCGTTGTTACATCCGTTATTCATTACATTATCACTGTGTTAATCCTCTATTAGCTGCATTGTTACATCCATTATTTATTACATTATCACTGTGATAATCCTCTATTAGCTGCGCTGTTACATCCGTTATTCATTACATTATCACTGTGTTAATCCTCTATTAGCTGCGTTGTTTCATCTGATATTCATTACATTATCACTGTGATAATCCTCTATTAGCTGCGTTGTTACATCCGTTATTCATTACATTATATCTGTGATAATCCTCTATTAGCTGCGTTGTTACATCTGATATTCATGACATTATCACTGTGTTAATCCTCTATTAGCTGTGTTGTTACATCTGATATTCATGGCATTATCACTGTGTTAATCCTCTATTAGCTGCGTTGTTACATCCGTTATTCATTACAATTATCACTGTGATAATCCTCTATTAGCTGTGTTGTTACATCCGTTATTCATTACATTATCACTGTGATAATCCTCTATTAGCTGCGTTGTTACATCTGATATTCATTACATTATCACTGTGATAATCCTCTATTAGCTGCGTTGTTACATCCGTTATTCATTACATTATCACATTATCACTATCAGGACTTGTTATCCTCATAAATACTCATAACATGTTATTATTACAATGCTTTCTAAAACTGAAATATCTTATCGAACAACGTAAAGTATAGTATAGAGCCGGTGTAACGCCGGGAGAGTGATGGGTGTGGAGTCAGACGCAGAGAGCAGAAGGAAAACGGGGGAAAAACACTTTAATGTCCTCCGTCCTCCGTAACAGGAACAGGGACAACATAGGGTGACGCCCAAAACACAGGCGCAAACAACAACCCAAAACCACTGTTTACAAACACCGGACAGCGAAAACCCCAAATCAACAAGACACCACTAACGTACAATAACAACAAGCCCGTACAAGCACCAGAGGCATAAACTAAACACCAGAGGGATAAACTAAACACCAGAGGGATAAACTAAACACCAGAGGGATAAACTAAACACCAGAGGGATAAACTAAACACCAGAGGGATAAACTAAACACCAGAGGGATAAACTAAACACCAGAGGCATAAACTAAACACCAGAGGGATAAACTAAACACCAGAGGGATAAACTAAACACCAGAGGATAAACTAAACACCAGAGGGATAAACAAACACCAGAGGATAAACTAAACACCAGAGGGATAAACTAAACACCAGAGGATAAACAAACTTAAATAACACCCATCCCACAACCCCAACAAGGAACAGGTGAAAACAATGAGACAGAAACAAACTTAAATAACACCCATCCCAAAACCCCAACAAGGAACAGGTGAAAACAATGAGACCAAAACAAACTTAAATAACACCCATCCCAAAACCCCAACAAGGAACAGGTGAAAACAATGAGACAGAAACAAACTTAAATAACACCCATCCCAAAACCCCAACAAGGAACAGGTGAAAACAATGAGACCAAATCAAACTTAAATAACACCCACCCCAAAACCCCAACAAGGAACAGGTGAAAACAATGAGACCAAAACAAACTTAAATAACACCCACCCCAAAACCCCAACAAGGAACAGGTGAAAACAATGAGACAGAAACAAACTTAAATAACACTATCATACCAAAACCCCAACAAGTTACAGGTGAAAACAATGAGACAGAAACAAACTTAAATAACACCCATCCCAAAACCCCAACAAGGAACAGGTGAAAACAATGAGACAGAAACAAACTTAAATAACACCCATCCCAAAACCCCAACAAGGAACAGGTGAAAACAATGAGACCGAAACAAACTTAAATAACACCCATCCCAAAACCCCAACAAGGAACAGGTGAAAACAATGAGACAGAAACAAACTTAAATAACACCCATCCCAAAACCCCAACAAGGAACAGGTGAAAACAATGAGACAGAAACAAACTTAAATAACACCCATCCCAAAACCCCAACAAGGAACAGGTGAAAACAATGAGACAGAAACAAACTTAAATAACACCCATCCCAAAACCCCAACAAGGAACAGGTGAAAACAATGAGACAGAAACAAACTTAAATAACACCCATCCCAAAACCCCAACAAGGAACAGGTGAAAACAATGAGACCAAATCAAACTTAAATAACACCCATCCCAAAACCCCAACAAGGAACAGGTGAGAACAATGAGACAGAAACAAACTTAAATAACACCCATCCCAAAACCCCAACAAGGAACAGGTGAAAACAATGAGACAGAAACAAACTTAAATAACACCCATCCCAAAACCCCAACAAGGAACAGGTGAAAACAATGAGACAGAAACAAACTTAAATAACACCCATCCCAAAACCCCAACAAGGAACAGGTGAAAACAATGAGACAGAAACAAACTTAAATAACACCCATCCCAAAACCCCAACAAGGAACAGGTGAAAACAATGAGACAGAAACACACTTAAATAACACCCATCCCAAAACCCCAACAAGGAACAGGTGAAAACAATGAGACAGAAACAAACTTAAATAACACCCATCCCAAAACCCCAACAAGGAACAGGTGAAAACAATGAGACCGAAACAAACTTAAATAACACCCATCCCAAAACCCCAACAAGGAACAGGTGAAAACAATGAGACAGAAACAAACTTAAATAACACCCATCCCAAAACCCCAACAAGGAACAGGTGAAAACAATGAGACAGAAACAAACTTAAATAACACCCATCCCAAAACCCCAACAAGGAACAGGTGAAAACAATGAGACAGAAACAAACTTAAATAAAACCCATCCCAAAACCCCAACAAGGAACAGGTGAAAACAATGAGACCGAAACAATCTTAAATAACACCCATCCCAAAACCCCAACAAGGAACAGGTGAAAACAATGAGACAGAAACAAACTTAAATAACACCCATCCCAAAACCCCAACAAGGAACAGGTGAAAACAATGAGACAGAAACACACTTAAATTACACCCATCCCAAAACCCCAACAAGGAACAGGTGAAAACAATGAGACAGAAACAAACTTAAATAACACCCATCCCAAAACCCCAACAAGGAACAGGTGAAAACAATGAGACTGAAACAAACTTAAATAACACCCATCCCAAAACCCCAACAAGGAACAGGTGAAAACAATGAGACAGAAACAAACTTAAATAACACCCATCCCAAAACCCCAACAAGGAACAGGTGAAAACAATGAGCCCGAAACAAACTTAAATAACACCCACCCCAAAACCCCAACAAGGAACAGGTGAAAACAATGAGACAGAAACAAACTTAAATAACACTATCATACCAAAACCCCAACAAGTTACAGGTGAAAACAATGAGACCGAAACAATCTTAAATAACACCCATCCCAAAACCCCAACAAGGAACAGGTGAAAACAATGAGACAGAAACAAACTTAAATAACACCCATCCCAAAACCCCAACAAGGAACAGGTGAAAACAATGAGACAGAAACACACTTAAATTACACCCATCCCAAAACCCCAACAAGGAACAGGTGAAAACAATGAGACAGAAACAAACTTAAATAACACCCATCCCAAAACCCCAACAAGGAACAGGTGAAAACAATGAGACTGAAACAAACTTAAATAACACCCATCCCAAAACCCCAACAAGGAACAGGTGAAAACAATGAGACAGAAACAAACTTAAATAACACCCATCCCAAAACCCCAACAAGGAACAGGTGAAAACAATGAGCCCGAAACAAACTTAAATAACACCCACCCCAAAACCCCAACAAGGAACAGGTGAAAACAATGAGACAGAAACAAACTTAAATAACACTATCATACCAAAACCCCAACAAGTTACAGGTGAAAACAATGAGACAGAAACAAACTTAAATAACACCCATCCCAAAACCCCAACAAGGAACAGGTGAAAACAATGAGACAGAAACAAACTTAAATAACACCCATCCCAAAACCCCAACAAGGAACAGGTGAAAACAATGAGACCAAAACAAACGAAAAGGAATAAGGGATTGGTGGCAGCTAGTAGACCGGCGACGACGACCGCCGAGCGCCACCCGAACAGGAAGGGGAGCCACCTTCGGTAATATTCGTGACAGCAGGCTTCCTATAGGCTGTCCTGGTAACACTGAGTTCCTGGTCAGAATATAACTGAACCGTATAGAGCAGGCTTCCTATTGGCTGTCCTGGTAACAACACTGAGTTCCTGGTCAGAATATAACTGAACCGTATAGAGCAGGCTTCCTATAGGCTGTCCTGGTAACAACACTGAGTTCCTGGTCAGAATATAACTGAACCGTATAGAGCAGGCTTCCTATAGGCTGTCCTAATAACAACACTGAGTTCCTGGTCAGAATATAACTGAACCGTATAGAGCAGGCTTCCTATAGGCTGTCCTGGTAACAACACTGAGTTCCTTTTCAGAATATAACTGAACCGTATAGAGCAGGCTTCCTATAGGCTGTCCTGGTAACACTGAGTTCCTGGTCAGAATATAACTGAACTGTAGAGCAGGCTTCCTATTGGCTGTCCTGGTAACAACACTGAGTTCCTGGTCAGAATATAACTGAACCGTATAGAGCAGGCTTCCTATAGGCTGTCCTGGTAACAACACTGAGTTCCTTTTCAGAATATAACTGAACCGTATAGAGCAGGCTTCCTATAGGCTGTCCTGGTAACACTGAGTTCCTGGTCAGAATATAACTGAACTGTAGAGCAGGCTTCCTATTGGCTGTCCTGGTAACAACACTGAGTTCCTGGTCAGAATATAACTGAACCGTAGAGCAGGCTTCCTATAGGCTGTCCTGGTAACAACACTGAGTTCCTGGTCAGAATATAACTGAACCGTATAGAGCAGGCTTCCTATAGGCTGTCCTAATAACAACACTGAGTTCCTGGTCAGAATATAACTGAACCGTAGAGCAGGCTTCCTATTGGCTGTCCTGGTAACAACACTGAGTTCCTGGTCAGAATATAACTGAACCGTAGAGCAGGCTTCCTATAGGCTGTCCTGGTAACAACACTGAGTTCCTGGTCAGAATCTAACTGAACCGTAGAGCAGGCTTCCTATAGGCTGTCCTGGTAACAACACTGAGTTCCTGGTCAGAATATAACTGAACCGTAGAGCAGGCTTCCTATTGGCTGTCCTGGTAACAACACTGAGTTCCTGGTCAGAATATAAATGGGATATTGTTGACACGAGTGGCCATCGCACATGCTCAGACTGGTAACCATTCAACTCTTCAGGTCACATTTCAAACACTTCTGTCAGAAGGTTTATAGTGGAGTTTATCTGGTGTGTGTGTGTGTGTGTGTGTGTTTGTGTGTGTGTGTTTGTGTGTGTGTGTTTGTGTGTGTGTGTGTGTTTGTGTGTGTGTGTGTGTGTGTGTGTGTGTTTATTTTGGCACATTGACAATGCGGTTAACAGAAACTAAGATTATTTCTCGAGGGATTTTCACTCTGCAGACGTATGAAGCTATTTCCTGTACTGCACCTGTATGTTCGTGGCAGAAAGACATGAATAATCATTTGATTGACTTGGTAACCGACTGGTAGGACATCATGTCACAATATGAAACTGTCTGTTTGTCTACTCACCCCCCCACGGTGTACAGGGCACACCGTTGACATCATAGACATCTCGGAGGAGTTAAACACCCACCCATCATCAGGTCAGGTATACGGTTGCCATAGTACCTGGGTCCATAACCCACGTGTCACTAACACACCTCTTCCAGGGCTTGTCTCAAATTCCGGACTCTTAACAAAAACCTTCCAGAGTATTGTTGCATGGGGACAGAGTCTGCTGTTCTATAGTGTGGCTGTGCTTCCTCTGGCTTGGTGATGCTGGCTCTGGGGACAGTGACCTCTAACAACTAGTGGCGTTCTAATAAACGTACATCACTTTTGTAAAGAGTCTAGATTTAGATGGAGAGTATTCATCTTTTGAAATCAGTTAGGGTGTGTCGCACGTACAGTATTTTAATACAATGATTTCAATGAATGTCTGTGTACGTCTGATTGGTCGTAGATTTGCTTTCTCTAGGAACCCAGGTGGCGATGGATGAAGGGTCCTGAAGGTCCAACCTAATCAATTTGTCTGTAAATGTCTCTGGAGAAATGTGCTTCTCCGGACGTCTCTGTGTACATACAGGCATCACCACTTCCTCTCAACTCAACTTTCTCTCTGTCTCTCTCTGTCTGTCTCTCTCTGTCTGTCTCTCTCTGTCTGTGTCTTTCTCTCTCTCTCTGTCTCTCTCTGTCTCTCTCTGTCTCTCTCTGTCTCTCTCTGTCTCTCTCTGCCTTGCTCTCTGCCTCTCTCTCTGCCTCTCTCTCTGCCTCTCTCTCTGCCTCTCTCTCTGCTCTCTCTCTCTCTCTCTCTCTCTCTCTCTCTCTCTCTCTCTCTCTCAATTCAAGGGCTTTATTGGCATGGGAAACATGTGTTAACATTGTCAAAGCAAGTGAGGTAGATAATATACAAAATAAACAATAAAAATCAACAGTAAACATTACACATACAGAAGTTTCAAAACAATAAAGACATTACAAATGTCATATTATATATATACAGTGTTTTAACAATGTACAAATGTTTAAAGGACACAAGATAAAATAAATAAGCATAAAATGGGTTGTAATTACAATGGTGTTTGTTCTTCACTGGTTGCCCTTTTCTCGTGGCAACAGGTCACAAATCTTGCTGCTGTGATGGCACACTATGGAATTTCACCCAGTAGATATGGGAGTTTATCAAAATTGGATTTGTTGTTTGTGTACATGGATTTTATAATGTCGTATGTTTTACCTCCAACACCACTTTCCATCAGTTTGTATAGCAGACCCTCATGCCAAATTGAGTCGAAGGCTTTTTTGAAATCAACAAAGCATGAGAAGACTTTGCCTTTGTTTTGGTTTGTTTGGTTGTCAATTAGGGTGTGCAGGGTGAATACATGGTCTGTTGTACGGTTATTTGGTAAAAAGCCAATTTGACATTTGCTCAGTACATTGTTTTCATTGAGGAAGTGTACGAGTCTGCTGTTAATGATAATGCAGAGGATTTTCCCAAGGTTACTGTTGACGCATCTCTCTCTCTCTCTCTCTCTCTCTCTCTCTCTCTCTCTCTCTCTCTCTCTCTCTCTCTCTGTCTCTGTCTCTGTCTCTGTCTCTGTCTCTCTCTGTCTCTCTCTCTCTCTGTCTCTCTCTCTGTCTCTCTCTCTGTCTTTCTCATTTCAATTCAAAAGGAGATTTATTGGCATGGGAAACATATGAAATAAAACATCTGAAATGAACAGTAAAATATTTCACTCACAAGAGTTTTAAAATAATAGAGACATTTCAAATGTTTTATTGTTGAAGTGCCTATAGGAAAATAAATCTACATAAATCTAGGTTTTATTTACAATGGTGTTAGTTCTTCACAGTTTACCCTTTTCTTGTGACAACAGGTCACAAATCTTGCTGCTGTGGTGGCATGCTGTGGTATTTCAACCAGTAGATATGGGAGTTTTAAATTAGTTGTGGGTCTGTGTAATCTGAGGGAAATATGTGTCATGGTCATATATTGGCAGGGCATTTCCACCTCATGTTGTGGGCAGTGTGTATATATATATATATATATATGTTGATTCTCTCTGTCTCTGTCTTTCTTTCTATCTCTCTGCTGCTAAAGCCACTTTCTACCACTCTAAATTCCAAGCATCTGCCTCTAACCCTAGGAAGCTCTTTGCCACCTTCTCCTCCCTTCTGAATCCTCCTCCCCTCCCCCCCCTCCTCCCTCTCTGCAGATGACTTCGTCAACCATTTTGAAAAGAAGGTCGACGACATCCGATCCTCGTTTGCTAAGTCAAACGACACCGCTGGTTCTGCTCACACTGCCCTACCCTGTGCTCTGACCTCTTTCTCCCCTCTCTCTCCAGATGAAATCTCGCTTCTTGTGACGGCCGGCCGCCCAACAACCTGCCCGCTCGACCCTATCCCCTCCTCTCTCCTCCAGACCATTTCCGGGGACCTTCTCCCTTACCTCACCTCGCTCATCAACTCATCCCTGACCGCTGGCTACGTCCCTTCCGTCTTCAAGAGAGCGAGAGTTGCACCCCTTCTGAAGAAACCTACACTCGATCCCTCCGATGTCAACAACTACAGACCAGTATCCCTTCTTTCTTTTCTCTCCAAAACTCTTGAACGTGCCGTCCTTGGCCAGCTCTCCCTCTATCTCTCTCAGAATGACCTTCTTGATCCAAATCAGTCAGGTTTCAAGACTAGTCATTCAACTGAGACTGCTCTTCTCTGCATCACGGAGGCGCTCCGCACTGCTAAAGCTAACTCTCTCTCCTCTGCTCTCATCCTTCTAGACCTATCGGCTGCCTTCGATACTGTGAACCATCAGATCCTCCTCTCCACCCTCTCCGAGTTGGGCATCTCCGGCGCGGCCCACGCTTGGATTGCGTCCTACCTGACAGGTCGCTCCTACCAGGTGGCGTGGCGAGAATCTGTCTCCTCGCCACGCGCTCTCACCACTGGTGTCCCCCAGGGCTCTGTTCTAGGCCCTCTCCTATTCTCGCTATACACCAAGTCACTTGGCTCTGTCATAACCTCACATGGTCTCTCCTATCATTGCTATGCAGACGACACACAATTAATCTTCTCCTTTCCCCCTTCTGATGACCAGGTGGCGAATCGCATCTCTGCATGTCTGGCAGACATATCAGTGTGGATGACGGATCACCACCTCAAGCTGAACCTCGGCAAGACGGAGCTGCTCTTCCTCCCGGGGAAGGACTGCCCGTTCCATGATCTCGCCATCACGGTTGACAACTCCATTGTGTCCTCCTCCCAGAGCGCTAAGAACCTTGGCGTGATCCTGGACAACACCCTGTCGTTCTCAACCAACATCATGGCGGTGGCCCGTTCCTGTAGGTTCATGCTCTACAACATCCGCAGAGTACGACCCTGCCTCACCCAGGAAGCGGCGCAGGTCCTAATCCAGGCACTTGTCATCTCCCGTCTGGATTACTGCAACTCGCTGTTGGCTGGGCTCCCTGCCTGTGCCATTAAACCCCTACAACTCATCCAGAACGCCGCAGCCCGTCTGGTGTTCAACCTTCCCAAGTTCTCTCCGTCACCCCGCTCCTCCGCTCTCTCCACTGGCTTCCAGTTGAAGCTCGCATCCGCTACAAGACCATGGTGCTTGCCTACGGAGCTGTGAGGGGAACGGCACCGCAGTACCTCCAGGCTCTGATCAGGCCCTACACCCAAGCAAGGGCACTGCGTTCATCCTCCTCTGGCCTGCTCGCCTCCCTACCATTGAGGAAGTACAGTTCCCGCTCAGCCCAGTCAAAACTGTTCGCTGCTCTGGCCCCCAATGGTGGAACAAACTCCCTCACGACGCCAGGACAGCGGAGTCAATCACCACCTTCCGGAGACACCTGAAACCCCACCTCTTCAAGGAATACCTAGGATAGGATAAGTAATCCTTCTCACCCCCCCCTCTTAATGACTTAGATGCACTATTGTAAAGTGGCTGTTCCACTGGATGTCAGAAGGTGAATTCACCAATTTGTAAGTCGCTCTGGATAAGAGCGTCTGCTAAATGACTTAAATGTAAATGTAAATGTCCCTATCCTTCTCTCTCTCTCTCTCTCTCTCTTTCTGTCGCTGTCTCTCTCTCCCTCTCTTTCTCTCTGTCTCTGTCTTTTTTTTTCTCCCTCTCCCTATCCCTCCCTCTCTCTCTCTTTCTGTCTCTGTCTCTCTTTCTATCTCTGTCTCTCTTTCTGTCTCTGTCTCTTTCTCTCTGTCTCTCTCTGTCTCTTTCTCTCTGTCTCTCTCTGTCTCTCTCTGTCTCTCTCCCTCTCTTTCTCTCTCTCTCTCTCTTTCTCTCTCCCTCTCTCTCTCTCTCTCTCTCTCCCTCTCTCTCTCTCTCTCTGTCTCTGTCTCTCTCTCCCTCTCTTTCTCTCTGTCTCTGTCTCTCTCTCTCTCTCCCCTCTCTCCCTCTCTCCCTCTCACACACACACCACCACTTGGAGCAACAAACTGAACCTGTCTTCTCTCTCTCCCTCTCTTTTCTCTCTCTCTCCCTCTCTCTGTCTCTCTCTGTCTTTCTCTCTCCCTCTCCCCCTCTCTCCCTCTCTCCCTCTCTCCCTCTCTCCCTCTCTCCCTCTCTCCCTCTCTCCCTCTCACACACACACCACCACTTGGAGCAACAAACTGAACCTGTCTTCTCTCTCTCCCTCTCTTTCTCTCTCTCTCCCTCTCTCTGTCTCTCTGTCTCTCTCTCTCCCTCTCTTTCTCTCTCTCTCCCTCTCTCTGTCTCTCTCTCTCTTTCTCTCTCCCTCTCCCCTCTCTCCCTCTCACACACACACCACCACTTGGAGCAACAAACTGAACCTGTCTTTCTCTCTCTCCCTCTCTTTCTCTCTCTCTCCCTCTCTCTGTCTCTCTGTCTCTCTCTCTCCCTCTCTTTCTCTCTCTCTCCCTCTCTCTGTCTCTCTCTCTCTTTCTCTCTCCCTCTCCCCCTCTCTCCCTCTCACACACACACCACCACTTGGAGCAACAAACTGAACCTGTCTTCTCTCTCTCCCTCTCTTTCTCTCTCTCTCCCTCTCTCTGTCTCTCTGTCTCTCTCTCTCCCTCTCTTTCTCTCTCTCTCCCTCTCTCTGTCTCTCTCTCTCTCTCCCTCTCTCCCTCTCTCCCTCTCACACACACACCACCACTTGGAGCAACAAACTGAACCTGTCTTTCTCTCTCTCCCTCTCTTCCTCTCTGTCTCTGTCTCTGTTTGTCTCTGTCTCTGTCTCTCCCTCTCTCTCTCTCTCTCCCTCTCTCTCTCTCTCCCTCTCTCCCTCTCTCCCTCTCACACACACACCACCACTTGGAGCAACACACTGAACCTGTCTTCTCTCTCTCCCCTCCCTCGTCCACAGAACAACAGACAGTGGTGCTGCTCCCCAGATCCCCCTCTGCCTCTAAAACCTACTTCCCCATCCCAGTCGACTGCCTGGAGGAGGAGACCAGGATACGATCCGCTGACGATGGCAAACTCTTCAGAGAGGAGTTCAATGTAAGGACTCTTCTCCTACTACTGGTCAGAGAGGAGTTCAATGTAAGGACTCTTCTCCTCCTACTGGTCAGAGAGGAGTTCAATGTAAGGACTCTTCTCCTCCTACTGGTCAGAGAGGAGTTCAATGTAAGGACTCTTCTCCTCCTACTGGTCAGAGAGGAGTTCAATGTAAGGACTCTTCTCCTACTACTACTGTCCAAGTACTGTAATCACTTCTAGACAAACTGGTCAGAGAGGAGTTCAATGTAAGGACTCTTCTCCTCCTACTACTGTCCAAGTACTGTAATCACTTCTCCTCCTACTGGTCAGAGAGGAGTTCAATGTAAGGACTCTTCTCCTCCTACTACTGACCAAGTACTGTAATCACTTATAGACAAACTGGTCAGAGAGGAGTTCAATGTAAGGACTCTTCTCCTCCTACTACTGTCCAAGTACTGTAATCACTTATAGACAAACTGGTCAGAGAGGAGTTCAATGTAAGGACTCTTCTCCTACTACTACTGTCCAAGTACTGTGATCACTTCTAGACAAACTGGTCAGAGAGGAGTTCAATGTAAGGACTCTTCTCCTCCTACTACTACTACTGACCAAGTACTGTAATCACTTCTAGACAAACTGGTCAGAGAGGAGTTCAATGTAAGGACTCTTCTCCTCCTACTGGTCAGGAGTTCAATGTAAGGACTCTTCTCCTCCTACTGGTCAGAGAGGAGTTCAATGTAAGGACTCTTCTCCTCCTACTACTACTGACCAAGTACTGTAATCACTTCTAGACAAACTGGTCCGAGAGGAGTTCAATGTAAGGACTCTTCTCCTCCTACTACTACTACTGTCCAAGTACTGTAATCACTTCTAGACAAACTGGTCAGAGAGGAGTTCAATGTAAGGACTCTTCTCCTACTACTACTACTGACCAAGTACTGTAATCACTTATAGACAAACTGGTCAGAGAGGAGTTCAATGTAAGGACTCTTCTCCTCCTACTACTACTACTGTCCAAGTACTGTAATCACTTATAGACAAACTGGTCAGAGAGGAGTTCAATGTAAGGACTCTTTACCTACTACTACTACTGTCCAAGTACTGTAATCACTTATAGACAAACTGGTCAGAGAGGAGTTCAATGTAAGGACTCTTCTCCTACTACTACTGTCCAAGTACTGTAATCACTTCTAGACAAACTGGTCAGAGAGGAGTTCAATGTAAGGACTCTTTACCTACTACTACTACTGTCCAAGTACTGTAATCACTTCTAGACAAACTGGTCCGAGAGGAGTTCAATGTAAGGACTCTTCTCCTCCTACTACTGTCCAAGTACTGTAATCACTTATAGACACCTGGTCGAGAGGAGTTCAATGTAAGGACTCTTCTCCTCCTACTACTGTCCAAGTACTGTAATCACTTATAGACAAACTGGTCAGAGAGGAGTTCAATGTAAGGACTCTTCTCCTCCTACTGGTCCGAGAGGAGTTCAATGTAAGGACTCTTCTCCTACTACTACTGTCCAAGTACTGTAATCACTTCTAGACAAACTGGTCAGAGAGGAGTTCAATGTAAGGACTCTTCTCCTCCTACTACTGTCCAAGTACTGTAATCACTTCTAGACAAACTGGTCAGAGAGGAGTTCAATGTAAGGACTCTTCTCCTCCTACTGGTCAGAGAGGAGTTCAATGTAAGGACTCTTCTCCTCCTACTGGTCTGAGAGGAGTTCAATGTAAGGACTAATCCACTACCACTCTCTGAGTTTGGATTCCTGAGTGGCACAGCGGTTTAAGGCACTGCATCTCAGTGCTAGAGGTGTCACTACAGACACCCTGGTTCGAATCCAGGCTGTATCACAACCGGCCGTGATTGGGAGTCCAATAGGGCGGTTTCACAATTGGCCCAGCGTCTTCCTGGTTTGGCCACGGTAGGCCGTCATTGTAAATAAGAATTTGTTCTTACTGCTGTCCTACTACAGTATAAGCTGACAATGGGGTCTTCAGAGAGGAGGTCAGTGTAGGTGTCCTCTCCTCTCCTCTGCTCCTCTCAGTAGATGAATGTACCACTGCTGTCCTACTACAGTATACGCTGAGAGGAGGTCAGTGTAGGTGTCCTCTCCTCTCCTCTGCTCCTCTCGGTAGATGAATGTACCACTGCTGTCCTACTACAGTATACGCTGAGAGGAGGTCAGTGTAGGTGTCCTCTCCTCTCCTTTGCTCCTCTCAGTAGATGAATGTACCACTGCTGTCCTACTACAGTATACGCTGAGAGGAGGTCAGTGTAGGTGTCCTCTCCTCTCCTCTGCTCCTCTCAGTAGATGAATGTACCACTGCTGTCCTACTACAGTATACGCTGAGAGGAGGTCAGTGTAGGTGTCCTCTCCTCTCCTCTGCTACCCTCAGTAGATGAATGTACCACTGCTGTCCTACTACAGTATACGCTGAGAGGAGGTCAGTGTAGGTGTCCTCTCCTCTCCTCTGCTCCTCTCAGTAGATGAATGTACCACTGCTGTCCTACTACAGTATACGCTGAGAGGAGGTCAGTGTAGGTGTCCTCTCCTCTCCTTTGCTCCTCTCAGTAGATGAATGTACTACTGCTGTCCTACTACAGTATACGCTGAGAGGAGGTCAGTGTAGGTGTCCTCTCCTCTCCTCTGCTACCCTCAGTAGATGAATGTACCACTGCTGTCCTACTACAGTATACGCTGAGAGGAGGTCAGTGTAGGTGTCCTCTCCTCTCCTCTGCTCCTCTCAGTAGATGAATGTACCACTGCTGTCCTACTACAGTATACGCTGAGAGGAGGTCAGTGTAGGTGTCCTCTCCTCTCCTCTGCTACTCTCAGTAGATGAATGTACCACTGCTGTCCTACTACAGTATACGCTGAGAGGAGGTCATTGTAGGTGTCCTCTCCTCTGCTCCTCTCAGTAGATGAATGTACCACTGCTGTCCTACTACAGTATACGCTGAGAGGAGGTCAGTGTAGGTGTCCTCTCCTCTGCTCCTCTCAGTAGATGAATGTACCACTGCTGTCCTACTACAGTATACGCTGAGAGGAGGTCAGTGTAGGTGTCCTCTCTCCTCTCCTCTGCTCCTCTCAGTAGATGAATGTACCACTGCTGTCCTACTACAGTATACGCTGAGAGGAGGTCATTGTAGGTGTCCTCTCCTCTCCTCTGCTACTCTCAGTAGATGAATGTACCACTGCTGTCCTACTACAGTATACGCTGAGAGGAGGTCAGTGTAGGTGTCCTCTCCTCTGCTCCTCTCAGTAGATGAATGTACTACTGCTGTCCTACTACAGTATACGCTGAGAGGAGGTCAGTGTAGGTGTCCTCTCCTCTCCTCTGCTACTCTCAGTAGATGAATGTACCACTGCTGTCCTACTACAGTATACGCTGAGAGGAGGTCAGTGTAGGTGTCCTCTCCTCTGCTCCTCTCAGTAGATGAATGTACTACTGCTGTCCTACTACAGTATACGCTGAGAGGAGGTCAGTGTAGGTGTCCTCTCCTCTCCTCTGCTCCTCTCAGTAGATGAATGTACCACTGCTGTCCTACTACAGTATACTCTGAGAGGAGGGCAGTGTAGGTGTCCTCTCCTCTCCTCTGCTACCCTCAGTAGATGAATGTACCACTGCTGTCCTACTACAGTATACGCTGAGAGGAGGTCAGTGTAGGTGTCCTCTCCTCTCCTCTGCTCCTCTCAGTAGATGAATGTACTACTGCTGTCCTACTACAGTATACGCTGAGAGGAGGTCAGTGTAGGTGTCCTCTCCTCTCCTCTGCTCCTCTCAGTAGATGAATGTACTACTGCTGTCCTACTACAGTATACGCTGAGAGGAGGTCAGTGTAGGTGTCCTCTCCTCTCCTCTGCTACTCTCAGTAGATGAATGTACCACTGCTGTCCTACTACAGTATACGCTGAGAGGAGGTCAGTGTAGGTGTCCTCTCCTCTCCTCTGCTCCTCTCAGTAGATGAATGTACCACTGCTGTCCTACTACAGTATACGCTGAGAGGAGGTCAGTGTAGGTGTCCTCTCCTCTCCTCTGCTACTCTCAGTAGATGAATGTACCACTGCTGTCCTACTACAGTATACGCTGAGAGGAGGTCAGTGTAGGTGTCCTCTCCTCTCCTCTGCTCCTCTCAGTAGATGAATGTACCACTGCTGTCCTACTACAGTATACGCTGAGAGGAGGTCAGTGTAGGTGTCCTCTCCTCTCCTCTGCTCCTCTCAGTAGATGAATGTACCACTGCTGTCCTACTACAGTATACGCTGAGAGGAGGTCAGTGTAGGTGTCCTCTCCTCTCCTCTGCTCCTCTCAGTAGATGAATGTACCACTGCTGTCCTACTACAGTATACGCTGAGAGGAGGTCAGTGTAGGTTTCCTCTCCTCTGCTCCTCTCAGTAGATGAATGTACTACTGCTGTCCTACTACAGTATACGCTGAGAGGAGGTCATTGTAGGTGTCCTCTGCTCCTCTCAGTAGATGAATGTACTACTGCTGTCCTACTACAGTATACGCTGACAACGGGGTCTTCAGGGAGGAGTTTAATGTTGGTGTCACCCTCTCCTCTAATGTTCTCAGTACTGCTACAGCAGTAATGTACAGCCTGTCTGCCATAAGGGTCCTTATGGGTACCACTGTAGGATGAATGTACAATGTTGTATTGGACAGTGAATTTATATCAGAAGCTGAGTGGTAGAATGTACTGTAGGATTTCATTTTGATCAAGTAAGGATATCCAGCCACTGTGTTGGACCCTGTGTGTTGATATCCAGCCACTGTGTTGGACCCTGTGTGTTGATATCCAGCCACTGTGTTGGACCCTGTGTGTTGATATCTAGCCACTGTGTTGGACCCTGTGTGTTGATATCCAGCCACTGTGTTGGACCCTGTGTGTTGATATCTAGCCACTGTGTTGGACCCTGTGTGTTGATATCTAGCCACTGTGTTGGACCCTGTGTGTTGATATCCAGACGCTGTGTTGGACCCTGTGTGTTGATATCCAGACGCTGTGTTGGACCCTGTGTGTTGATATCCAGCCACTGTGTTGGACCCTGTGTGTTGATATCCAGACACTGTGTTGGACCCTGTGTGTTGATATCTAGCCACTGTGTTGGACCCTGTGTGTTGATATCTAGCCACTGTGTTGGACCCTGTGTGTTGATATCCAGCCACTGTGTTGGACCCTGTGTGTTGATATCCAGCCACTGTGTTGGACCCTGTGTGTTGATATCAAGACGCTGTGTTGGACCCTGTGTGTTGATATCCAGACGCTGTGTTGGACCCTGTGTGTTGATATCCAGACACTGTGTTGGACCCTGTGTGTTGATATCCAGCCACTGTGTTGGACCCTGTGTGTTGATATCCAGACACTGTGTTGGACCCTGTGTGTTGATATCCAGCCACTGTGTTGGACCCTGTGTGTTGATATCCAGCCACTGTGTTGGACCCTGTGTGTTGATATCCAGCCACTGTGTTGGACCCTGTGTGTTGATATCCAGCCACTGTGTTGGACCCTGTGTGTTGATATCCAGACGCTGTGTTGGACCCTGTGTGTTGATATCCAGCCACTGTGTTGGACCCTGTGTGTTGATATCCAGCCACTGTGTTGGACCCTGTGTGTTGATATCCAGCCACTGTGTTGGACCCTGTGTGTTGATATCCAGCCACTGTGTTGGACCCTGTGTGTTGATATCCAGACACTGTGTTGGACCCTGTGTGTTGATATCCAGACACTGTGTTGGACCCTGTGTGTTGATATCCAGACACTGTGTTGGACCCTGTGTGTTGATATCCAGACACTGTGTTGGACCCTGTGTGTTGATATCCAGACACTGTGTTGGACCCTGTGTGTTGATATCCAGCCACTGTGTTGGACCCTGTGTGTTGATATCCAGACGCTGTGTTGGACCCTGTGTGTTGATATCCAGCCACTGTGTTGGACCCTGTGTGTTGATATCCAGACGCTGTGTTGGACCCTGTGTGTTGATATCTAGCCACTGTGTTGGACCCTGTGTGTTGATATCCAGACGCTGTGTTGGACCCTGTGTGTTGATATCTAGCCACTGTGTTGGACCCTGTGTGTTGATATCCAGCCACTGTGTTGGACCCTGTGTGTTGATATCCAGCTGCTGTGTTGGACCCTGTGTGTTGATATCCAGCCACTGTGTTGGACCCTGTGTGTTGATATCCAGCCGCTGTGTTGGACCCTGTGTGTTGATATCCAGCCACTGTGTTGGACCCTGTGTGTTCTGATATCTTGATATCCAGCCACTGTGTTGGACCCTGTGTGTTCTGATATCTTGATACCCAGACACTGTGTTGGACCCTGTGTGATCTGATATCTTGATACCCAGCCACTGTGTTGGACCCTGTGTGTTGATACCAAGACACTGTGTTGGACCCTGTGTGTTCTGATATCTTGATACCCAGCCACTGTGTTGGACCCTGTGTGTTGATACCAAGACACCGTGTTGGACCCTGTGTGTTCTGATATCTTGATATCCAGCCACTGTGTTGGACCCTGTGTGTTCTGATATCTTGATACCCAGCCACTGTGTTGGACCCTGTGTGTTGATACCAAGACACCGTGTTGGACCCTGTGTGTTCTGATATCTTGATATCCAGCCACTGTGTTGGACCCTGTGTGTTGATACCCAGACACTGTGTTGGACCCTGTGTGTTCTGATATCTTGATACCCAGCCACTGTGTTGGACCCTGTGTGTTGATACCAAGACACTGTGTTGGACCCTGTGTGTTCTGATATCTTGATACCCAGCCACTGTGTTGGACCCTGTGTGTTGATACCAAGACACTGTGTTGGACCCTGTGTGTTCTGATATCTTGATATCCAGCCACTGTGTTGGACCCTGTGTGTTGATACCCAGACACTGTGTTGGACCCTGTGTGTTCTGATATCTTGATACCCAGCCACTGTGTTGGACCCTGTGTGTTGATACCAAGACACTGTGTTGGACCCTGTGTGTTCTGATATCTTGATACCCAGCCACTGTGTTGGACCCTGTGTGTTCTGATATCTTGATACCCAGACACTGTGTTGGACCCTGTGTGTTCTGATATCTTGATACCCAGACACTGTGTTGGACCCTGTGTGTTCTGATATCTTGATACCCAGACACTGTGTTGGACCCTGTGTGTTCTGATATATTGATATCCAGCCACTGTGTTGGACCCTGTGTGTTGATATCCAGCCACTGTGTTGGACCCTGTGTGTTTTGATATCTTGATACCCAGACACTGTGTTGGACCCTGTGTGTTCTGATATCTTGATACCCAGACAGTGTATTGGACCCTGTGTGTTCTGATATCTTGATACCCAGACAGTGTATTGGACCCTGTGTGTTCTGATATCTTGTCACACATGTATGACTCGTTGATAAAGTGTCCCTGTGTTCTATTTGGGGATTCGTGATTCAGGTTTTTTTTTCTACGGCCGTCCAAACGCAGCCTTGAGTTTATGATTCAGGATGATTCAAGATCTTTGGACCGTACGATACACTCTTTGTGGGAGGTTTTCCACGTAGAGGAAGTTTACGTTAGTCACTGTTAATGGACAAGAGGTTGTACAGGAAGTGCCGATAGACTGCCTTAACAAAGACCTATTGGTTACACTATACAATGCACATGCTCTGCCTGGAAGCAAGGCCAATGTAGTCCTGGTAACCTGATAGGTTTTCAATGGACGGTATGTTATGTTAACTGTTGGACCACTTCAGGTTCAGGTTTTTAAAGGTTCAAAGTTTATTCGCCACATGCTCAGGATACAACAGGTGGAAAACAGTACAGTGCAGCTTAGCCTGGTCCCAGATCTGTTTGTGCTGTGGTCGTCCTACGGTCGTTGTCACAAACAGATCTGGGATCAGCCTAGTGTTGCTGACTGGCTGACTGAGTGGCTGGCTGACTGGCTGGCTGACTGACTGGCTGGCTGGCTGGCTGGCTTTCTGACTAACTGAATGTGATGTGACTGGCGGGCAGACGGACTGGCTGGCTGGCTGGCTGGCTGGCTGGCTGGCTGGCTGACTGGCTGGCTGGCTGGCTGGCTGACTGGCTGACTGGCTGACTGGCTGACTAACTGAATGTGATGTGACTGGCTGGCTGACGGACTGGCTGACTGGCTGGCTGGCTGACGGACTGTACGAGTGGCTGGCTGACTGACTGAATGTGATGTGACTGGCTGGCTGGCTGACGGACTAGCTGGCTGGCTGGCTGACGGACTGACTGACTGGCTGACTGGCTGACTGTGGTGTGTTCTGTTTTGTTTTCAGTCGTTGCCGTCTGGATATACCCAGGGGACATGCCAGGAGGCCAACAAAGAAGACAACAGAGAAAAGAACAGATATCCCAACATCCTTCCATGTGAGGGGCTCCATCTCATTCTCTCTATATCATTAACTAGTGATGTCCCAACATCCTTTCATGTGATGGGCTCCATCTCATTCTCTCTACATCTATATCATTAACTAGTGATATCCCAACATCCTTCCATGTGAGGGGCTCCATCTCATTCTCTCTACATCTATATCATTAACTAGTGATATCCCAACATCCTTCCATGTGAGTGGCTCCATCTCATTCTCTCTACATCTATATCATTAACTAGTGATATCCCAACATCCTTCCATGTGAGGGGCTCCATCTCATTCTCTCTATATCATTAACTAGTGATATCCCAACATCCTTCCTATGTGAGGGGCTCCATCTCATTCTCTCTATATCATTAACTAGTGATATCCCAACATCCGTCCATGTGAGGGGCTCCATCTCATTCTCTCTACATCATTAACTAGTGATATCCCAACATCCTTCCATGTGAGGGGCTCCATCTCATTCTCTCTATATCATTAACTAGTGATATCCCAACATCCTTCCATGTGAGGGGCTCCATCTCATTCTCTCTACATCATTAACTAGTGTCAAAGAGCAACTTGATAGTCATGTGGAGCCACATTTGCAGAGCATAAGTCAAAAATTATTTTGGTATCGGTCAGTGATGCGAGACTCGTTCCCTAGCGACATGTATTCACACAGCAGTAGATACAGATCCTCACAGAGAGTCAACTCTTCTCGTTCTGCCTGCACTTCCTTTTGACCGGTTTCACTTCCTCTTTGGTCTATTCCTTAATTAACCCTCAGTCCATTTTATAGCAACTGAGACCAGGCTGAGATGGGTTCATCTTCACTCCCAACTTTTAGGATCTATTCCATTTATTTATTTATTTCACCTTTATTTAACCAGGTAGGCAAGTTGAGAACACCTTTATTTAACCAGGTAGGCTAGTTGAGAACAGCTTTATTTAACCAGGTAGGCAAGTTGAGAACACCTTTATTTAACCAGGTAGGCTAGTTGAGAACAGCTTTATTTAACCAGGTAGGCAAGTTGAGAACAGCTTTATTTAACCAGGTAGGCAAGTTGAGAACAGCTTTATTTAACCAGGTAGGCAAGTTGAGAACACCTTTATTTAACCAGGTAGGCTAGTTGAGAACAGCTTTATTTAACCAGGTAGGCAAGTTGAGAACACCTTTATTTAACCAGGTAGGCTAGTTGAGAACAGCTTTATTTAACCAGGTAGGCAAGTTGAGAACAGCTTTATTTAACCAGGTAGGCAAGTTGAGAACAGCTTTATTTAACCAGGTAGGCTAGTTGAGAACAGCTTTATTTAACCAGGTAGGCTAGTTGAGAACACCTTTATTTAACCAGGTAGGCTAGTTGAGAACAGCTTTATTTAACCAGGTAGGCAAGTTGAGAACAGCTTTATTTAACCAGGTAGGCAAGTTGAGAACAGCTTTATTTAACCAGATAGGCAAGAAGTTGAGAACAGCTTTATTTAACCAGGTAGGCAAGTTGAGAACAGCTTTATTTAACCAGGTAGGCAAGTTGACAACAGCTTTATTTAACCAGGTAGGCAAGTTGAGAACAGCTTTATTTAACCAGGTAGGCAAGTTGAGAACAGCTTTATTTAACCAGGTAGGCAAGTTGAGAACAGCTTTATTTAACCAGGTAGGCAAGTTGAGAACAGCTTTATTTAACCAGGTAGGCAAGTTGAGAATACCTTTATTTAACCAGGTAGGCAAGTTGAGAACAGCTTTATTTAACCAGGTAGGCAAGTTGAGAACAGCTTTATTTAACCAGGTAGGCAAGTTGACAACAGCTTTATTTAACCAGGTAGGCAAGTTGAGAACAGCTTTATTTAACCAGGTAGGCAAGTTGAGAACAGCTTTATTTAACCAGGTAGGCAAGTTGAGAACAGCTTTATTTAACCAGGTAGGCAAGTTGAGAACAGCTTTATTTAACCAGGTAGGCTAGTTGAGAACAGCTTTATTTAACCAGGTAGGCAAGTTGAGAACAGCTTTATTTAACCAGGTAGGCAAGTTGAGAACAGCTTTATTTAACCAGGTAGGCAAGTTGAGAACAGCTTTATTTAACCAGGTAGGCTAGTTGAGAACAGCTTTATTTAACCAGGCAGGCAAGTTGAGAACAGCTTTATTTAACCAGGTAGGCAAGTTGAGAACAGCTTTATTTAACCAGGTAGGCAAGTTGAGAACAGCTTTATTTAACCAGATAGGCAAGTTGAGAACAGCTTTATTTAACCAGGTTGGCCAGTTGAGAACAAGTTCTCATTTACAATTGCGACCTGGCCAAGATAAAGCAAAGCAGTTCGACACATACAACAACACAGTTACACATGGTGTAAAACAAACATACAGTCAATAATACAGTATAAACAAGTCGATATACGATGTGAGCAAATGAGATGAGATAAGGGAGGTAAAGGCAAAAAAATGCCATGGTGGCAAAGTAAATACAATATAACAAGTAAAACACTGGAATAGTAGATTTGCAATGGAAGAATGTGCAAAGTAGAAATAAAAATAATGGGGTGCAAAGGAGCAAAATAAATAAATTAAATAGAGTAGGGAAAGAGGTAGTTGTTTGGGCTAAAATATAGGTGGGCTATGTACAGGTGCAGTAATCTGTGAGCTGCTCTGACAGTTGGTGCTTAAAGCTAGTGAGGGAGATAAGTGTTTCCAGTTTCAGTGCTTTTTGTAGTTCTTTCCAGTCATTGGCAGCAGAGAACTGGAAGGAGAGGCGGCCAAAGAAAGAATTGGTTTTGGGGGTGACTAGAGAGGTATACCTGCTGGAGCGTGTGCTACACATGTGTTACAATACAAAATGGAGATCAAGGAATTGAATAGAATAGAGATCGAATAGAATAGAGATCAAGGAATTGTCTTTACACCCATTTTGACACCAGTTTTACCTACTGGAATTGTTGTCTGAACAGCCCTAACGTGTCCATGTGTCTTTAACAGATGACCATTCCAGGGTGGTGTTAACACAGCTCGATGGAAACCTCTGTTCAGACTACATCAACGCTTCCTATATCCATGTGAGTTGGGGATCGAGCTTTTTGTTTAAATGTGTGTTCTTCTTTGGCCTAAATAAAGTTGGGATAATATGTATATATATATATCATGTTATTATTCCAAACCGAAACAAGACCCGTTTTCATTGTAATGTTATTAATTATCAGTGTTTTTATTTTTATTTTTTGTTAGGGCTACACGGACAATAACAAATTTATCGCAGCACAAGGTAAATAAATCGATGTTGTTCTGCAGCAAATATTTAAATTAAAGTGTCGCGTGTGTTTTCCAAATGTAATAAAACATTTTTTTTTTTTAAATATGGCTGCTGGTTCCGTAATGTCAACAAAGATGAATGGGTTAATGAGGTAATGGACTGTTGTGTTCCAGGTCCTAAACAAGACACGGTAGCAGACTTCTGGAGGATGATATGGGAACAGAAGACAGCAACTATTGTCATGCTGACCAACCTGAAAGAGAGGAAAGAGGTGATTGGTTACAAAACTTCTTCGCTTTTTCAGTGTCAACACTGTTACTTTCACTTTGAGTTTCTCTATAATGTTATACCAGCACTAGAAATACAGCAACTGTCTTCATTACACATTACTGCTACACTACTACACTGCTACTAATACTATATTACTACTACACTAATCCTATATTAGTACTGCACTAATCCTATATTAGTACTACACAAATCCTATGTTACTGCTACACTAACACTAATCCTATATTACTACTACACTAATACTATATTACTGCTACACTAATCCTATATTAGTACTACACTAATCCTATGTTACTACTACACTAATCCTATATTACTACGACACTAATGCTATATTACTACTACACACATCCTATGTTACTACTACACTAATCCTATATTACTACTACACTAATCCTATATTACTACTACACTAATCCTATATTACTACTACACTAATCCTATATTACTACTACACTAATCCTATGTTACTACTACACTAATCATATGCTACTACTACACTAATCCTATGTTACTACTACACTAATCCTATGTTACTACTACACTAATCCTATGTTACTACTACACACATCCTATATTACTACCACACTAATCCTATATTACTACTACACTAATCCTATGTTACTACTACACTAATCCTATATTACTACTACACTAATCCTATGTTACTACTACACTAATCCTATGCTACTACTACACTAATCCTATATTACTACTACACTAATCCTATATTACTACTACACTAATCCTATGTTACTACTACACTAATCCTATGCTACTACTACACTAATCCTATGTTACTACTACACTAATCCTATGTTACTACTACACTAATCCTATGTTACTACTACACTAATCCTATGCTACTACTACACTAATCCTATGTTACTACTACACTAATCCTATGTTACTACTACACTAATCCTATGTTACTACTACACACATCCTATATTACTACCACACTAATCCTATATTACTACTACACTAATCCTATGTTACTACTACACTAATACCATATTACTACTACACTAATCCTATATTACTACTACACTAATCCTATGTTACTACTACACTAATCCTATGCTACTACTACACTAATCCTATGTTACTACTACACTAATCCTATGTTACTACTACACTAATCCTATGTTACTACTACACTAATCCTATGTTACTACTACACACATCCTATATTACTACCACACTAATCATATATTACTACTACACTAATCCTATGTTACTACTACACTAATACCATATTACTACTACACTAATACCATATTACTACTACACTAATCCTATATTACTACTACACTAATCCTATGTTACTACTACACTAATCCTTTGTTACTACCACACACATCCTATATTACTACCACACTAATCCTATATTACTACTACACTAATCCTATGTTACTACTACACTAATACCATATTACTACTACACTAATACCATATTACTACTACACTAATCCTATATTACTACTACACTAATCCTATATTACTACTACACTAACCCTATATTACTACTACACTAATCCTATGTTACTACTACACTAATCCTATGTTACTACTACACTAATCCTATGTTACTACTACACTAATCCTATATTACTACTACACTAATCCTATATTACTACTACACTAACCCTATATTACTACTACACTAATCCTATGTTACTACTACACTAATCCTATGTTACTACTACACTAATCCTATGTTACTACTACACTAATCCTATGTTACTGCTACACTAACACATTGCTGCTTCACTTGTCTGAGTGCCCTCAAGCCTCTGAATTCAAGCCATCCATTTCCACTTCACAATCTCTCCTTAGACAGAGGAGGTCATCTGTCTCCATGTGTACTTTCCCCTGTGAGCAGTCCCAAGGAGCTTTACCCTGGAGAGAGAGAGAGAGAGAGCTAACCTTGCAGAGATCAATAAAAACAGGAAAGAAAGGAGATTAAAATCAGCTTCTGTGCTGCTCGGAATCGATGATTAAATAATGGCTAATAAAGCCCTCTAAGTCTTTATCATAATTAGTCAGCAAACTCTCTTTAAGTGGTTTTAGACTGGCTAATTCTGATTGGCTGGCTGGCAGATTAAGCCCTCACATTCTCTACTGCACTCAGTGTCTTACCAGTCACCTTTAGGATGGTGATGCATTCAATGCCACCCTCCTATACCTATACCCCTACACATCTAGAATAGTCCTAGTAAGTTATCACAGGGCGTCATCAGCGCTCACCTAATTAGCCCTTAGGCCACTGGTTGAGAGAAATACTCATTCTTTTTGGGGCAGAAATATGTGAGGTTTTATGTTTATTTTTTTAACCTTTATTTGACTAGGTATAGGAGGGTGGCATTGAATGTGTGTATTGAATGCATCACCAAGACTTCCTCGCTTCTTCAGTGTCAACTCTGTTACTTTCACTTTGAGTTTCTCTATAATGTTATACCAGCACTAGAAATACAGCAACTGTCTTCATTACACATTACTGCTACACTGCTAAACTACTACACTGATACTAATACTATATTACTACTTCACTAATCCTATATTAGTACTACACTAATCCTATATTAGTACTACACTAATCCTATGTTACTGCTACCATCCTAAAGGTGACTGGTAAGACACTGAGTGCAGTAGAGAATGTGAGGGCTTAATCTGCCAGCCAGCCAATCAGAATTAGCCAGTCTAAAACCACTTAAAGAGAGTTTGCTGACTAATTATGATAAAGACTTAGAGGGCTTTATTAGCCATTATTTAATCATCGATTCCGAGCAGCACAGAAGCTGATTTTAATCTCCTTTCTTTCCTGTTTTTATTGATCTCTGCAAGGTTAGCCCTCTCTCTCTCTCTCTCTCTCTCTCTGTCTCTCTCTGTCTTTGTCTCTCTCTGTCTCTGTCTCTCTCTGTCTCTGTCTCTGTCTCTGTCTCTGTCTCTCTCTGTCTCTCTCTCTGTCTCTCTCTGTCTCTCTCTCTGTCTCTCTCTCTGTGTCTCTCTCTGTGTCTCTCTCTCTGTGTCTCTCTCTCTGTGTCTCTGTCTCTCTCTCTGTCTGTCTCTCTGTCTCTCTCTCTGTCTGTCTCTCTGTCTCTCTCTCTCTCTCTCTCTCTGTCTCTCTGTCTCTCTCTCTCTCTCTCTCTCTCTCTCCAGGGTAGAGTCAGTTTAAGAACAAATTCTTATTTTCAATGATGGCGTAGGAACAGTGTGGTTAACTGCCTGTTCAGGGGCAGAAGGACAGATTTGAACCTTGTCAACTCGGGGGTTTGAACTTGCAACCAACGCTCTAACCACTAGGCTACCCTGCTGTTGTTGGAGGGTGCGTCTTGGTCTTGGTCAGGTTTAGCTTGGAAAATGATGCCCTTGACAATCTGCCGCAATAGATGGCCGCCTAATCCTGCCTGTTGGGCGAGCCGGCCCTGGGGGAGCTCTTCCTTCTCACTCTAATAGGTTGAAGAGTCAGGGGCGGAGCTAAGAAGTCAAGACAGATTGCCCCCGCGTGTGAACTAATAGAATCTAATACTACAGTACTGTCTTATCTTCTATACTATGTGTACAATCTAGATGTTGTTATTGTAGGCTACACCGTACGAGACATGCAGTCTCTATGCTAGCATAGCACTTAGAATGACCTGCAGTCTCCATGCTAGCATAGCACTTAGAATGACCTGTAAACATGCAGTCTCCATGCTAGCATAGCACTTAGAATGACCTGTAAACATGCAGTCTCCATGCTAGCATAGCACTTAGAATGACCTGTAAACATGCAGTCTCCATGCTAGCATAGCACTTAGAATGACCTGTAAACATACAGTCTCCATGCTAGCATAGCACTTAGAATGACCTGTAAACATGCAGTCTCCATGCTAGCATAGCACTTAGAATGACCTGTAAACATGCAGTCTCCATGCTAGCATAGCACTTAGAATGACCTGTAAACATACAGTCTCCATGCTAGCATAGCACTTAGAACGACCTGTAAACATACAGTCTCCATGCTAGCATAGCACTTAGAATGACCTGTAAACATACAGTCTCCATGCTAGCATAGCACTTAGAATGACCTGTAAACATGCAGTCTCCATGCTAGCATAGCACTTAGAATGACCTGTAAACATGCAGTCTCCATGCTAGCATAGCACTTCGAAATGCACACCCGATCGATCATTTGTTTCATACGTTGTTGTGGTCAATTATATATATATATTCCTGTCAATTCAGTAAATACACAGACATACCAATTCCAATTCTCTTCAATGCTTTTCAAAAGGAAACTGTATCATTGAAATTGGAATTAGGTTATTTATACTTTCTGAATGAACTGGAATTAAAATAGAACCGATTCCAACCCTGTTTTATACTAAGTTAGCGTGCTAGTATAGACATTGGAACATTCTCTATGATTAAAACCTGAGTGTCCTGTGTTGACTCATTGCTTCCCTGTTTGTGTTTCCAAACCACTAGGACAAGTGTTACCAGTACTGGCCAGACCAGGGCTGTTGGACCTATGGTAATGTCCGGGTGGCTGTGGAAGACTTCACTGTGTTGGTGGACTACACCATAAGGAAGTTCTGCATACAATATGTAAGTGATTATTAGATGGTAATCATGTGGGTCATGTAGATTATAACAGTACTGTAGGTTTGGTTGGAAATGTAAGTGCTTACCTGTCCTATACTTATTCACTTGTAGTATACTAAAGTACTATATTTATTCACTTGTAGTATACTAAAGTACTATATTTATTCACTTGTAGTATAATAAAGTACTATATTTATTCACTTGTAGTATACTCAAGTATTATACTTGTTCACTTGTAGTATACTTAAGTACTACACTATAGTCATATACTTATTCACTTGTAGTATACTAAAGTACTATATTTATTCACTTGTAGTATAGTAAAGTACTATATTTATTCACTTGTAGTATACTCAAGTATTATACTTGTTCACTTGTAGTATACTTAAGTACTACACTATAGTCATATACTTATTCACTTGTAGTATACTAAAGTAGTATACTTATTCACTTGTAGTATACTAAAGTAGTATACGTATTCACTTGTAGTATACTAAAGTCCTATACTTATTCACTTGTAGTATACTGAAGTACTATACTATAGTCATATACTTATTCACTTGTCGTATACTAAAGTCCTATACTTTTTCACTTGTAGTTTACTAAAGTGATACCAATAAGTATTTGACTGTAAATATGTAGTCTACAGAGCTCCACAACACTGATGGACATAGCAACTTAAAAGATGTGCTGTAAACTGTGTGTGTTTTTTGTGTCGTGTGAATAGAGTAGACTACAGATGTAGGATCATAATTTGAGCGTTTGTCATTTCCACTTTTGATATTTTAAACTTGAATTGCCCAAACTAAAGATGTATCAACCCCTACAAAAATGTCCTTTAATTATAAATCTACATAATAATTCACATTTCCTGTTTCTGAAGGATTATTTTCCTGCTGTAGCAAACTGGCTCAAATTAAGATCCTACATCTGTACAACACAACCACATGAACCACAGAGACACAGCCTATCAAAGCCTACTGCTGCTACTGATCAGCAGTGACGTCCAGGGCCCCACGTCGGGGACAGGGTCTATTGTGTGTGCAGCCTGCTGGCCACCACAGTTGTCCCATGTCCCTGAGCTGACACTACTCAGCGGTCATCTGTGGTTTGGCACAGGCCAGCCCGGTCTTGTAGCTGAGTGCCACCTGTTTTACTTACCTGGATGACATTCTACTAGCCGACACTCTTAGAAAGGAAGCTGCTATCGTCAACCTCATAGGGTTCTTTGGCTGTCCTCATAGGAGAACCCTTTGAAGAAGCCTTTTTGGTTTCAGGTTGAACCCTTTTTGGTTCCATGCAGAACCCTTTCCACAGAGGTAGTATTTGGTTTATAGTAATGACTCTATGTAGAATATGAATTATAGTAATGACTCTATGTAGTATACGGTATAGTAATGACTCTATGTAGTATCTGGTTTATAGTAATGACTCTATAGTAATGTAGTATCTGGTTTATAGTAATGACTCTATGTAGAATCTGAATTATAGTAATGACTCTATGTAGTATCACTTATAGTAATGACTCTATGTAGTATCTAGGTATATAGTAATGGCTCTATGTAGTATCATGTATAGTAATGACTCTATAATAATGTAGTATCTGATTTATAGTAATGACTCTATGTAGAATCTGAATTATACTAATGACTCTATGTAGAATCTGAATTATAGTAATGACTCTATGTAGTATCACGTATAGTAATGACTCTATAATAATGTAGTATCTGATTTATAGTAATGACTCTATGTAGAATCTGAATTATAGTAATGACTCTATGTAGTATACGGTATAGTAATGACTCTATGTAGTATACGGTATAGTAATGACTCTATGTAGTATACTGTATAGTAATGACTCTATGTAGAATCTGAATTATAGTAATGACTCTATGTAGAATACGGTATAGTAATGACTCTATGTAGTATACGGTATAGTAATGACTCTATGTAGAATCTGAATTATAGTAATGACTCTATGTAGTATACGGTATAGTAATGACTCTATGTAGTGTCTGGTTTTATAGTAATGACTCTATGTAGAATCTGAATTATAGTAATGACTCTATGTAATATCTGTATAGTAATGACTCTAAGTAGAATCTGAATTATAGTAATGACTCTATGTAGTATACGGTATAGTAATGACTCTATGTAGAATCTGAATTATAGTAATGACTCTATGTAGTATACGGTATAGTAATGACTCTATGTAGTATACGGTATAGTAATGACTCTATGTAGAATCTGAATTATAGTAATGACTCTATGTAGTATACGGTATAGTAATGACTCTATGTAGAATCTGAATTATAGTAATGACTCTATGTAGTATCTGTATAGTAATGACTCTATGTAGAATCTGAATTATAGTAATGACTCTATGTAGTATACGGTATAGTAATGACTCTACGTAGTGTCTGTATAGTAATGACTCTACGTAGTATCTGGTTTATAGTAATGACTCTATGTATTATCAGGTATAGTAATGACTATGTAGTATTTGGTATAGTAATGACTCTATGTAGTATCTGTATAGTAATGACTCTACGTAGTATCTGGTTTATAGTAATGCCTCTACGTAGTATCTGTATAGTAATAACTCTACGTAGTATCTGTATAGTAATGACTCTACGTAGTATCTGGTTTATAGTAATGACTCTACGTAGTATCTGTATAGTATTGACTCTACATAGTCGCTCTGGATAAGAGCGTCTGCTAAATGACTTAAATGTAAATGTAAATGTAGTATCTGTATAGTAATGACTCTATGTAGTATCTGTATAGTAATGACTCTACGTAGTATCTGTATAGTAATGACTCTACGTAGTATCTGTATAGTAATGACTCTACGTAGTATCTGTATAGTAATGACTCTACGTAGTATCTGTATAGTAATGACTCTATGTAGTATCTGTATAGTAATGACTCTACGTAGTATCTGTATAGTTATGACTCTATGTAGTATCTGTATAGTAATGACTACGTAGTATCTGTATAGTAATGACTCTACGTAGTATCTGTATAGTAATGACTACGTAGTATCTGTATAGTAATGACTCTACGTAGTACCTGTATAGTAATGACTCTACGTAGTATCTGTATAGTAATGACTCTACATAGTATCTGTATAGTAATGACTCTGTATGCCTGCTCTGTGTGTTGTCTCCTGTAGCAGGCCAGCGACGGCACCAAGCCCTCCAGGCTGGTCACCCAGCTCCACTTCACCAGCTGGCCTGATTTCGGGGTGCCCTTTTCCCCATCGGCATGCTCAAGTTCCTCAAGAAAGTCAAGATGGTCAACTCCTCCTTCGCTGGGCCCATCGTGGTTCACTGCAGGTACGTTATACTGGGGATGTGGTCTTTTAGGCACATTTCAAGTGTTTGTACTGGACATAGTAACCCGAAGGTTACTTCCCACCTGTCTTTAGGAAGAGATAGAGAGAGATCTTACTGTCATGCTATAGATAGTTGACTCCTTGGCCTTCTCTGTCCTTTGTCTCTGCAGTGCTGGTGTGGGAAGGACAGGGACCTTCATTGTGATTGATGGCGTGATTGACATGATGCACCAAGAGCAGAAGATTGACGTCTTTGGTTTTGTGTCCAAGATAAGAGACCAGCGCTCACAGCTTGTACAGACAGACGTGAGTAGGCTCAAAACAACAGGGTCACAACACTATTTCATGCAATGCATCAGTCTATGTTTCTCTTAGTACTAGGACTAGCAACTGTACAAAAGTAAGCATTGCCCTTCCTACTACTACAGTGTTCTAAATATGTATTTGTAATGTAAACTAGAAAATATAGAGGTCCAAGAATCTATCCCTGTGGAACACCACACTTGATCTCATCTTATTCATCTTCTCCTTCTCCTTCTTCTCCTGCTTCTTCTTCATCTTCTTCTTCTACTCCTTTTTCTTCTTTTTCTTCTTCTTCTTCTTCTTCTTCTTCTCCTTCATCTTTTCCTCCTTCTTCTTCAGGTTCTTCCTTTGGAAGCAATTATCAAAGTGTATGGACTTTCATTCCTATTGTTCTAGTGCTCTAAATATGAGTTTGTCTTCCTCTGTGGCCTCCAGATTCAGTACTCGTTCATCTACCAGGCCCTGTTGGAATACTACCTCTACGGAGACACGGAACTGGACGTGTCATCTCTGGAAGGACACCTGCACAAACTCCACAACACCCACGCCCCTTCGACAGGGTCGGCCTGGAGGAAGAGTTCAAAGTGAGAGCCAGGGGTCCTCTCTTCTCTGACAGGGTTGTAGTTGATAAGATGGAGCCCTTTGCTACATGCAGCGTAGAACCCTGAAAGGCTGTGTGTCCTTATAACAGCCATTGTGGACATCGGGTATAAATTATTCTATGTAAATTTGCATTGCTCTTATTTTTGACCCCCCCGAGTGGCTCAGCGGTTGTTTCACAACACAGCCGTGATCGGGAGTCCCATAGGGCGGCGCACAATTGGCCCAGCGTCATCCGGGTTAGGGGAGGGTTTGTCCGGGATGGGGGGGGGCCGCCATTGTAAAAAAGAAAAATTGTTCTTAACTGACTTTGCCTAGTTAAATATGACGTCATCTATGTGTATATTTATACCCTGACACTTTCCTGTCCCCCCACCCCACCCCACCCCACCCCCACCTTTATCGTCCAGAAACTGACCAACATGCGGATAATGAAGGAGAACATGAGGATGGGAAATCTCCCTGCCAACATGAAGAAGAACCGAGTGCTCCAGATTATTCCATGTAAGGAACGCCGGAAAAGTTACAACACAACAAACTGAATGAGATCTGTTTTCCCCCAGAGTCCAGTCACTCTACACTACGTCATGCGGATCTTTACCTTGTGACAGATTGGGACCCACAGATTATATCGTGTTCATAACCCCCCTCCCCTTTTAAGAACGAAACAAGAAATATGATTAAATCCCTTATTCCCTTGGTTCGCTCACCTAAATTGCATTCATGCAGAATTAACCAGGGAAATCCATTGTATATGTTATTTTTTCATATTTGGTATATCATATATTTAAACCTTGATGCCTGGGACTGACATCGAGATCTTTTAGTGAGGCGTCTTGTTGTTTTATCTGATCAAACGCTCATTGTTTTTGCTGTTCTTAAGGTTGAGTGATGCGTTTTTTCATTGCCTGCTTCTCATCTTACAAATAATGTTTGGGAAATGGATCTGGAGGAAGCGTTTTAGGGTGCATCTCAAACGGCACCCTATTCCCTATTTAGTGCACAACATTTGACCAGGGTCTATAGGCCTGTGGTCAAAAGTAGTGCACTGTATAGGGAATAGGTTGCCATTTGAGACACTGGTTTTAGGCATCTAATACGGGCGATCTATTCATAAATCAACAGTGACAGCATCACAGATGATCCAATTCCTTCCGCCCCTAATTCATCTGCTCCTTCCTCTGGCCGTTCGATTGTAGGGCCGTTAAGGGCCACACCATTAGTGAGTTAAGATGTGTGTTGGTGTAATGGGAAGGGTGACATTACAGGGACATTTATTTCCATGGCAGTTTCCTATAACGTCCACTAGGGGGGGATGTGAGTCCCTGTTACCATGTAGTAGACCCGCGCCTTGCTAGGACGTTAGCTACGTCTCCACGGATCGCGGTTGAATCCCAGTGCTTGGAACTCATTTTGAAAATCATAATTTTTGACCCTATCCTAAACCTTAACCCTTAACCTAAACCACCTATTCCTATTTGGTAGTCATGTATTTCAAACCTTGATGCGTGGGACTGACATTGAGAGATCTTGTTGTTTTGTTGTTTTCTCTGTTAAAAAAACGTGCATTTGTTTTTGCTGTTCTTTAGGTTGAGTGATGCGTTTCTTTTCCATGCCTGTCTCTCATCTTACAAACAGTGTTTGGGAAATGGATCTGGAGGAGCGTTTTTAGTGTGCATCGCAAATGGCACCCTATTCCCTATTTAGTGCACTACTATGGCACCCTATTCCCTATTTAGTGCACTACGTTTGACCAGGGTCTATAGGGCTCAGAATGAAGGCCTTCACTTTTTGCACAGTTTGTCTGACAGCTAAAAAATATGTCCCAAACAAAAGTGGCGCGTCATTAAAACGCCAAACCCATGTCGTAATCCTGCCGTTACGATGTAGGGGCTCGGGGTTTTTACCGCTAGATTGAGTTGTTATGCCTTTGATATACTCTGTAAACACCCTCTTTGTAGTTATCACCCGTTTAAAATGAATTCTAATCTTGAATTGTATTTTTCAGATGACTTCAACAGAGTGATTATGTCCATGAGAAGAGGCCAAGAGTTTACTGACTACATCAATGCTTCATTTATAGATGTAAGTAAACAGTACACTACTCACTACTACATCAATGAGTAAACAGTACAATACTCACTACTGCATCAATGAGTAAACGTCACAATACTCACAACTATATCAATGAGTAAACATTACAATACTCACGACTACATCAATGAGTAAACAGTACAATACTCACTACTATATCAATGAGTAAACGTCACAATACTCACTACTATATCAATGAGTAAACGATATAATACTCACTACTATATCAATGAGTAAACATTACAATACTCACTACTACATCAAAGAGTAAACATTACAATACTCACTACTATATCAATGAGTAAACATTGCAATACTCACTACTATATCAATGAGTAAACATTGCAATACTCACTACTATATCAATGAGTAAACATTGCAATACTCACTACTATATCAATGAGTAAACATTGCAATACTCACTACTACATCAATGAGTAAACATTACAATACTCACTACTACATCAATGAGTAAACATTACAATACTCACTACTACATCAATGAGTAAACAGTACAATACTCACTACTACATCAATGAGTAAACATTACAATACTCACTACTACATCAATGAGTAAACAGTACAATACTCACTACTACATCAATGAGTAAACATTACAATACTCACTACTACATCAATGCGTAAACAGTACAATACTCACTACTACATCAATGAGTAAACATTACAATACTCACTACTACATCAATGCGTAAACAGTACAATACTCACTACTACATCAATGAGTAAACATTACAATACTCACTACTACATCAATGAGTAAACAGTACAAAACTCACTACTACATCAATGAGTAAACATTACAATACTCACTACTACATCAATGCGTAAACGTGAATCAATACGCTGCAATCTGCAAAGTTGTCTAACATGGTGCTAATGCCTGTACTGTGTACTGTGGTGGGGTGTCCTCAGGGCTACAGGCAGAAGGACTACTTCATAGCGACCCAGGGTCCTTTATCTCACACGGTAGAGGACTACTGGAGGATGGCGTGGGAGTGGAAGTGTCACTCCATCGTCATGCTGACGGAGCTACAGGAGAGGGAGCAGGTAGGAAGGATAATCCGTCGAATTTATAGCATTTAAACAACTCATATTTTATGATATATCTCTATGCTATTCACTTACTAACTACTGCATCTTAGTTGTCTACCGCTAGCAAGGATCCAAAACTAGGACCTCTTTGTGTTGAGCTATTGTAATATTGTGGTAGAGTACTGTTCTTAACATGATTTGAGTTATTGTAATATTGTAGTAGGCTACCGTTCTAACATGATTTGAGTTATTGTAATATTGTAGTAGGCTACTGTCCTAACATGATTTGAGTTATTGTAATATTGTAGTAGAGTACTGTTTTTCCATGTTTTCAGTTATTGTAATATTGTAGTAGGTTACTGTTCGTGAACATGTCTTCTATTATTTGATGGTAATAGAATCACTGTGTTATCCAGTACTCAGTCTTAATCTCCTGACTGTGTCTCCTGCAGGACAAGTGTTTCCAGTACTGGCCCACAGAGGACTCAGTGACCTATGGAGACTACACTGTAGAGATGAAGGGATCCACTGTGTGTGACAGCTTCAGTGTACGGGATCTGGTACTCACCTACGGCCCAGTAAGTTTACATGGAAATACCCTGAGGTAGTGAGGGACCTAAAAGCAATAGTTTATTGGGACATTAACCTTAGCCTTCTTCTTACCTCTAGAGGGGTCCATGATTAATCACAGGAATAAAGTGTTTGTCGTGTTAGCATATTGCTAATCTTGTAACCCTCAACCCAAATTAGACGTTAACAGTCATCACGAAAGTAGCGTATTGCAAACACTCTGCATCCTAAATTATCTTTCCAAAACTTAGCAAGTGGCAAAAATTTGCTCCAAATGTTGAATTATCCATCCAAGCCTAGCATGTTGCTAAAATTAGCTCCCAATGTTAAATGATCTGTCCAAACCTAGCATGTTGCTAAAATTAGCTCCCAATGCTAAATGATCTGTCCTAACCTAGCATGTTGCTAAAATTAGCTCCCAATGTTAAATGATCTGTCCAAACCTAGCATGTTGCTAAAATTAGCTCCCAATGTTAAATGATCTGTCCAAACCTAGCATGTTGCTAAAATTAGCTTCCACTGCTAAATGATCTGTACAAACCTAGCATGTTGCTAAAATTAGCTCCCAATGTTAAATGATCTGTCCAAACCTAGCATGTTGCTAAAATTAGCTCCCAATGTTAAATAATCTGTCCAAACCTAGCATGCTGCTAAAATTAGCTCCCAATGCTAAATGATCTGTCCTAACCTAGCATGTTGCTAAAATTAGCTCCCACTGCTAAATGATCTGTCCTAACCTAGCATGTTGCTAAAATTAGCTCCCACTGCTAAATGATCTGTCCAAACCTAGCATGTTGCTAAAATTAGCTCCCACTGCTAAATGATCTGTCCAAACCTAGCATGTTGCTAAAATTAGCTCCCAATGCTAAATGATCTGTCCAAACCTAGCATGTTGCTAAAATTAGCTCCCACTGCTAAATGATCTGTCCTAACCTAGCATATTGCTAAAATTAGCTCCCAATGCTAAATGATCTGTCCACACCTAGCATGTTGCTACAATTAGCATCCTGGCAGCTACATTATCTTTCCAAACCCGGGGTTTCAGGATAAGCAGACACGTCTGGTCCGCCACTTCCATTTTCACGGCTGGCCAGAGATCGGGATCCCAGCCGAAGGGAAAGGAATGATCGACATCATCGCCTCGGTGCAGAGACAGCAACAGCAGTCAGGAAACCATCCCATCATCGTACACTGCAGGTCGCTCAGACTCTGACCCTTATCACCATGTGGTGGAATATGTTACTTTGGGAATACTTTTACACTTCACTGTTACCTAAGTAACACTCTTATACCACTTTAAATATACTTCATAACAATTCTTTATTACACATTTACTGTTACTATGGTATAACTTTATTAAACATTTACTGTTACTTTGGTAACACTTTATTACACGTTTACTGTTACTATGGTAACACTTTATTACACATTTACTGTTACTTTGGTGACACTTTATTAAACATTTACTTCTACTATGGTAACACTTTATTAAACATTTACTGTTACTTGGTGACACTTTGTTACACTTTACTGTTACTATGGTAACACTTTATTACACATTTACTGTAACTATGGTAACACTTTATTACACATTTACTGTTACTTTGGTAACACTTTATTACACATGTACTGTAACTATGGTAACACTTTATTACACATTTACTGTTACTATGGTAACACTTTATTAAACATGTACTGTAACTATGGTAACACTTTATTACACATGTACTGTTACTTTGGTAACACTTTATTACACATGTACTGTTACTATGGTAACACTTTATTACACATTTACTGTTACTATGGTAACACTTTATTACACATTTACTGTTACTTTGGTGACACTTTATTACACATTTACTGTTACTATGGTAACACTTTATTACACATTTACTGTTACTTTGGTAACACTTTATTACACATGTACTGTAACTATGGTAACACTTTATTACACATGTACTGTAACTATGGTAACACTTTATTACACATGTACTGTTACTTTGGTAACACTTTATTACACATGTACTGTTACTATGGTAACACTTTATTACACATTTCCTGTTACTATGGTAACACTTTATTACACATTTACTCTTAATATGGTAACACTTTTTACTTGTATAGTTTGTTGAGCATTCTTTAGGCAAGACTGTTACTATAGCAACCCATTACAACAGTCACAAAACCCCAAAAGTCACTGTTTTTCTTGAATGTTTTGTTGTGTAGTGCTGGTGCAGGGCGAACAGGTACGTTCATTGCACTGAGCAATATCCTGGAGCGGGTCAAGGCTGAGGGCCTACTGGACGTCTTCAGACTGTGAAGAGTTTACGGATGCAGAGACCACATATGGTCCAGACCGTGGTGAGGACATTGACACAAATCCCAATGCCATTAATAGATAATATAATCATTTATTGGCCATTAAGTTTAACGCAGAATGGACATCTGTCTTTGGTGCTCTGGCTTTACAGTAAAGCGATCAGAACGGACGTAAAACATTGAACATTTACATGTTAGTTCACCGGAGTCGTATCTAGAATTCTCCCTGACGGTTCTCAAATTCTTTCCCCAGGAACAATACGACTTCTGCTACCGCGTGGTACAAGACTTTGTGGACATTTTCTCAGACTATGCCAATTTTAAATGATGAAATATTTGCCTTACAAACATTTTTTTTTTTTTCAAATGTTGTTGTTGTTTTTTTTTTCAAATACCAGTTGGTCAGGCTTTGTGTCATGTCCTTAGAAGGATTAAATGTTTTTCTATTTCGCTATGCACTTGTCCTTACTGTAACTAAAACTCCATCCCTCGCTGTAATATACTGTCCCCTCAACGGACGAAAATTTGTAAATGCCAAAATGTAAGATTAATAATGTATATTTCACATCATGTATAATAATTATTTTGTAATGAAATTCAAGTGTTTTTTGTGTGTTTCTTTTTAGTTTTAAACGTTGAGTCTCTTTATTCACATATTTTAGTTGTTGTATGATACTGTACTTTTGTTAAACATCGTGTTTGTTCAGACTGGGTGTTTATTTTGGCTTCTGACCGTTCTTGTTTCCTTTTGAAAAGAGGCGCTATTGTAAATGTTTTGCATATCGATAGCAGACCTTCCATTTAATTGCATTCTAAGAACATTGTATGTGTATATATATATATGTGTGTATATATATGTATATATATATATATATATATATATATATGTGAATATTAGTAAGATATTCTGACATGTACTGATGCCTTCTATCTGTGACTAGAGGTGATATCTCATCCTTCTTTTATTGAATTGGAAATAACCCTTTTATTTAAAAAAAAATAATATATATATATATTAAGGTATTTACAATGCAAGTTTTTTCAGGCACAATATCAAGAACACAGAAGAAAAAAAAATATGCAAAGTATTGAATATCAAGTTACGCCATTATTATTATTATTATTATTATTATTGTCAAGGATAATAGTTTAAAACAACATATTAAAGAATTGTAAGAAAGAGTTTCCTGATGGAAGTAGTAGCAACTACACATATAATAACAAGGTACCAGTAGTAGTACTAATCAGTAGTACTAATCAAATCAGTAGTACAAAACATACTGCAGTTTTTTTGTTTGTTGCCATTGCACATATTCTGAAGCACATGTACATCACCAAGAAATAGCACAGATACATTCTGTCAAATATGTTAAATCTGAAACGTCACAGTCATCATTTGTATATTCATGTGTATTGCTTTAATGGCAGTTTGGATACATTTATTTAGTTTTTTTGTTAAATGTATGCGTTCCTGAACTGTCCATATCGTTTAGACGTGACGTGTATTATTTGACCTAGATAGGAAGGTGTCTGCTGATGCAGTTGCCAAAAAATGACTATAAGGAATAAACAAAAACACAAGTCGTTCTGATCTGACGCAACACTCAGTGTGACCTGTAAAATTAAAAGATTGTAACTTAAGGGCATCGAAATGAACTCGACACAATATATATATATATGCATTTTTTTTTTTGTAAGCACAAAAGATGGGCGTGTTTCATTTAAAATAACGATCCTCAATCTGTTCATAATATATCCATGTAAATGCCATACTTTAGTATTTAGACCTCAGTGCCGTTGTAGTACACCGGCTACCACCAATCTCATGATATATAAAACATATCCTCATTATGGCCTTACACCATTTGTATTGTTGTGAAAGATGAGGTCAGGGGTCAACCAAAACATGACCTCATAAACTCCCATGATATATAAAACATATCCTCATTATGGCCTTACACCATTTGCATTGTTGTGAAAGATGAGGTCAGGGGTCAACCAAAACATGACCTCATAAAACTCCCAACGGTGCTTCAATGCCAGTTAAGTTACGGGCGTCCTTGTATAGGAGTCCTTGTATTGAAATAAGTCCAACTGAATGCCAAGGGCCCAGAAGCCCACATTTACACACCCCTCTATTCCTATATGACACGTTGATACAACGGGGAGGATGAACTCTAACCGTGTCAGATACACAATGAACGAGGATGTTTAGTAGTTGGGAATATGGAATTGTTGGATGCTTTGTCAGATGTGAGTTGTTGTTTCGGGAGGAATGGCCTAACTTAACTTCACCTCTCTCTCTCCCTTTTCTCTCTCTCTCTCTGTCTCTCTCTCTCTTGGCCTCTCTCTCTCTCTCTCTCTCTCGGCCTCTCTCTCTCTCGGCCTCTCTCTCTCTTGGCCCCTCTCTCTCGGCCCCTCTCTCTCTCTCTGCCTCTCTCTCTCGGCCCCTCTCTCTCTCGGCCTCTCTCTCTCTCGGCCTCTCTCTCTCGGCCTCTCTCTCTCTCTTGGCCCCTCTCTCTCTCGGCCCCTCTCTCTCTCAGCTCTCTCTCTCTCTCGGCCTCTCTCTCTCTCTTGGCCCCTCTCTCTCGGTCCCTCTCTCTCGGCCCCCTCTCTCTCTCTCTCTCTCTCTCTCGGCGTCTCTCTCTCTCTGCCTCTCTCTCTCTCTCGGCTTCTCTCTCTCTCGGCCTCTCTCTCTTTCGGCCTCTCTCTCTCTCTCTTGGCCCCTCTCTCTTGCCCCCTCTCTCTCTCGGCACCTCTCTCTCTCTCGGCCTCTCTCTCTCTCGGCCTCTCTCTCTCGGCCCCTCTCTCTCTCGGCCTCTCTCTCTCTCTCTCTCGGCCTCTCTCTCTCTCTTGGCCCCTCTCTCTCTCGGCCCCTCTCTCTCGGCCTCTCTCTCTCTCGGCCTCTCTCTCTCTCTTGGCCCCTCTCTCTCGGTCACTCACTCTCTTGGCCCCTCTCTCTCTCAGCCTCTCTCTCCCTCTCGGCCTCTCTCTCTCTGCCTCTTTTGATCTGTTCTTTGATGAAGATGAAAGAGGGTGTTTTCAGGTCACACCTCTTCATCTTTAGTTTTCTGCTTTTCATTGTCGCCCTCTTGGATTCTCAATGTCTTTTAAATGCCAGGTTGCAACATTAAATTCATTGAAAAACCTACTTTTTGCTCCGTCAATTCACTTACATGTGATCACTGCCATCTAGTGGTGAAGAAGGGGTATATAATTATTCAGTTGTATTATGATTTCTGAGAACCAGTAGATGTTACTGTTAAGTTGAAATATCCTATTCAAAGTGGCCGAAGGCACTGTATCTCAGTGCAAGAGGTGTCACTACAGTCCCTGGTTCGAATCCAGGCTGCATCACATCCGGCCGCGGTTGGGAGTCCCATAGGGCGGCGCACAATTGGCCCAGCATCGTCCGGTGTAATAAGTAAGAATTTGTTTGTTAACGTACTTGCCCAGTTAAGTTAAGGTTAAGTGTCGAAATAAAATAACAATGTTGGAGCAGGGGACTGTTACATACAGTATACAGGGGGCTGTTACATACAGTATACAGGGGGCTGTTACAGGGGGCTGTTA
>NC_088235.1:10724423-10731923 GCF_036934945.1 Oncorhynchus masou masou
AACCCTGTATGTGAGATAAGAGGTGCCTGTAGCTTAATGGAAATACAGGAACCCTGTATGTGAGATAAGAGGTGCCTGTGAAGCACAGAAATACAGGAACCCCCTGTATGTGAGATAAGAGGTGCCTGTAGCTTAATGAAATACAGGAACCCTGTATGTGAGATAAGAGGTGCTCTGTAGCTTAATGAAATACAGGAACCCTGTATGTGAGATAAGAGGTGCCTGTAAATGAAATACAGGAACCCTGTATGTGAGATAAAGAGGAAATGCAGGCTGTATGAGATAATAGGTGCCTGTAGCTTAATGAAACACAGGAACCCCTGTATGTGAGATAATAGGTGCTTGTAGCTTAATGAAATACAAGAACCCTGTATGTGAGATAAGAGGTGCCTGTAGCTTAATGAAATACAGGAACTGTATGTGAGAACCCTACAGGAACCCAGTATGTGAGATAAGAGGTGCCTGTAGCTTAATGAAATACAGGAACCCTGTATGTGAGATAAGAGGTGCCTGTATGTGAGATAAGAGGTGCTTAATGAAATACAGGAACCCTGTATGTGAGATAAGAGGTGCCTGTAGCTTAATGAACTACAGGAACCCTGTATGTGAGATAAGAGGTGCCTGTAGCTTAATGAAATGGAACCCAGTATGTGAGATAAGAGGTGCCTGTAGCTTAATGAACTACAGAACCCTGTATGTGAGATAAGAGGTGGTGCTTAATGAAATACAGGAACCCAGTATGTGAGATAAGAGGTGCCTGTAGCTTAATGAAACACAGGAACCCTGTATGTGAGATAAGAGGTGCCTGTAGCTTGAAAATACAGGAACCCTGTGGCGAGATAAGAGGTGCCTGTAGTTTAATGAAATACAGGAACCCTGTAGGTGCCTGTAGCTTAATGAAATACAGGAACCCTGTATGTGAGATAAGAGGTGCCTGTAGCTTAATGAAATACAGGAACCCAGTATGTGAGATAAGAGGTGCCTGTAGCTTAATGAAATACCCAGGAAAGGTGCCCTTAAATGAAATACAGGAACCCTGTATGTGAGATAAGAGGTGCCTGTAGCTTAATGAAATACAGGAACCCTGTATGTGAGATAAGAGAGGAAATGCCTGAGATAAGAGGTGCCTTAATGAAATACAGGAACCCTGTATGAGATAAGAGGTGCCTGTAGCTTAATGAAATACAGGAACCCTAGGATGAGATCAGCTTAATGAAATACAGGAACCCTGTATGTGAGATAAGAGGTGCCTTGTAGCTTAATGAAAGACAGGAACATGTGAGATAAAGGTGCCTGTAGCTTAATGAAATACAGGAACCCTGTATGTGAGATAAGAGGTGCCTGTAGCTTAATGAAATACAGGAACCCTGTATGTGAGATAAGAGGTGCCTGTAGCTTAATGAAATACAGGAACCCTGTATGTGAGATAAAAAGGGATTGGTGATGTAATGTCCCTGTTCCCCTCATGTTATTATACGTTGTCAAGAGAAAAAGAGATAAAGTGCCCAGGTTTTGGTCAACAGAGTGCACACAATGAAGGCAAAGTCAGGCTGCCCTTATTTACTATGCGCGCAGACTTTAGTCAAACATAGTGCACGATAAAAAGGAACAGAATGCCATTTGGGATGCAGACCCAGACTAAAATCCCCTGATGTTATTTAGAAGATTTATTCATTTCATCTGATTTTAATCTTCATAGTTTCTTTCTGCTGAAGTAATTGTCCTCAGATCCCTTACAGAGGACGGCGGCCCGGCTTAATACATACAGAGTATAGGATCGTCTGAAGACATTCAGAGTAGAATTACGCACAGTACACTTTGCCAAGAGTAAGCACCCTTTGAACCTCTTAGAAGACGGACAAAACAGTGTTTTCATCTTCAGAGCATTTAGAAATATAGTTTATATCAATAGAAATCAAAAAGTGTAATTCCACATGACAGATACATCAGCATCACCTGGGATTAGAGAAGAGCAAGGAGGAAACAGCAAAAAGGAAAGCTTGTTCACTTACATGACGTCGTTATCCCACAGTGCACAGTAAGGACTCAGGGTCCCTGCATTACCAAGAAGAAGAGAGCACGCTGAAAACCTTCACTCATTAGATAACCACAACAAAATGACCAACGCCTCACAGATAGTCATTTCTACCTGTAATTATCCAAGAATAACTCACTAAACAAATTGTTGTTTTAAACTAACAGCTATGGCAAGACCTCTTAGATTGCAGTTCAGGTTAAATGTAAAATGCCAATGAGAATTGGTGGCAGTTTCACTTGAATCACTTTAGCCTCAATAAGCATTGAAGTACCCAACAATGGCTACAGCCACACATTTAGAGAGCATTAGCCAACAAAACAATGGTAGAGTAATTGATTTGATTATGAATTTGCAGGCGCCCAGTGTAGTAGGGTGTGTCATGAGAGAGAGAGAGAGAGAGAGAGAGAGAGAGAGAGAGAGAGAGAGAGAGAGAGAAGAGAGAGAGAGACTGAGGAGAGAGAGAGAGACAGAGAGAGAGAGAGAGAGATAGACAGAGACAGAGAGAGAGAGAAAGAGAGAGAGAGAGAGAGACAGAGAGAGAGAGAGAGAGAGAGAGAGCTGGCACTGTCCAGATAATTACAAGGACAAGCTCACTTTACAACCCTGGCCTTTTAGTTAATCTCTGAGATAAAGACGATCGCTCAGAGGTGCTGTCCAAGGTGAGGCAAAGCAGCATGTCTTTGTCAGAGCCCATATATTTCAACTTGTCCTCCTGATTCAGATCTCGGCCTGTATTTATCAAGCGTCTCAGAGTAGAACTGCTGATCTGGGGTCAGTTTTGCCTTTAATAATAAAATGAATTAGGTTAATATGGACAGGGATGACCTGATCCTAGGTCAGCATTCATACTCTGAGATGCTTTTTGAAGATAGGTCCAGATATACAGTATCTTCTCTGTACAAGGTACATGGATTACCGTCAGGTACATGGATTACCGTCATGTAACTGGGTCCAATATATTGGTTACACAATTATCTGATTGGATATGAAACATCTGCCTTCTCTGTGTCGCTTGTATGCCTTTTCAAGAAGTGAGGGAGTCTTGGGCAGGTACTTACATTGTGAGGAGGTCATTCTGCCCTCGAATTAATTAAAATGAAAGATGAAAGATGAATAAAATCAAGGTCCTTACGTTGGCCAGGTGAGCCAGCCGATCTCCAGGTGTGACTCTGTTATCCTGGGCTCTGGTCTCACTGTGACAGCAAATGACTTTGGAGCCACGTGTGGTTCCTGGGTGGAAGACAGAGTGATGTACACCATGAGATGGACACTGATTGGAAGTTGTGGCACTTAGGCACTGCTACATAAATACCGTGTTCGGGTCCCACTTTAAACAAAGTACATCCTATAAAGGCTATATATAGCTTCATAATGGCTTCATGATCACTACATAAAGGCTTTATAAGCACTACATAAATGCTTCACAAATCGTACAAACCATATGACTAAACTTTATGTTCTGTCTTATTATAAGGGTATATGTCAGACAAATGCATTAAAATCTCTGGGAGAGTTTTCTTTTTGAAGGCTTTTATTTTGGGGGAGTTTTGCACAAAAGGTGTGTTAATAAAATGCTTCTGTGGTTTTCCCTAAATTAGTTGTGTTTCATAGACTTTATCAAAGATAAAATCATATACAGCGTTTACAACATGACCCCTCATTCAGAATGTTGATACTATTGATGCACATTCAGGTTCATCTGATATTATCAATGTCCTTTGATGCAAAGAACAACACAAAATGTCATGTCACACCTCTCTGTGAGGCACTTGACAAACACACCTGCTGTGGCACTGCAGGACAAGACCTGCCACACAAAATGACACACGTGAAGTAAGTCAACCCAAATACATGTGAACTGGAGCCCAGACAGAGCGAGAGGAGAGAAATTAGGCACTGGGGGGCCAACTTAGGCACTGGGGTGCCAACTTAGGGTGTGATTTCATGGTCCATTTGGAGCGAGTCACAAAAGATTGAAAATAGACACGTCTGGAGCTCTGGCCTTTTCTACGTTAAATGAATCACAGTGAAGTGTCTCTACCAAACAACCGGAATCTAAGAGATCTTTAAACACTGTCTGTATCACAAATGGCACCCATTCCCTTTTACTGCACTACTACAAAAGTACTGCACAGTATTTATTCTGGATCCCCATTAGCTGCTGCCTTCCTGGGGTCCAGGGAATAGGGTGCCATTTGGGACACATTCCGTGCCTCTCCCTCATCTCCTGCAGTGCATATCTAGTCTATCTCCACTGCAAAGCAAGACAAACCCCCAAACCAACTTCAAATGACACGCCTCCTCTCCTTTTGTCTAGCTTTAGCTTATTTACTTCCTGAAAATAGGTATGGGGGGGGGATTCTATTGCTGAATAAAAATGGATGACTTTCTCTCTAGAGTGGTAATGTGATTTGAAACATAATAATACATTGTAGTTCATGAAAGGGTGACTTGGTGGAAAGCGGTCTTGGTACACTTCTGAGCCTGCCCTCTACTCACCTCACCTGAACTGCCCCAGAAAAAGAGAATGAAAGAGAACTACTCAAAAGGAAGTTAATTGGAGCCTTTCTACTTTTCCAGGTTCAGATCTACACTGTCCTCTTTGCACTTTATTTGTCTTTATCTTCAATGGAACGTGTGTCATGGGGTGGAGAACAGAGAATGTCACATTTCCTTTTCCTCTTCATCTCTCTCTCTTTCATTTACCTCCTGGGGAAAAAAACAGTAGGTTGTGACACCACCAAACTGATTCTACAATGACTGACTGGCTCAAATGACACCCTACTCCCTATAATATAGTGCACTACTTTTGACTGGGCCCAAAAGACTCTGGTCAAAAGTAATGCTAAATGTAGGCAATAGTGTGCCATTTTGGTTTCTGACTGACAGTGTCTGACCTACAGTTCTCTAGGGAGGGTCGGAGAAGGTTCTAGAGCTCTCAGCTGGGCCCAAATATGTTCCATAGAACGTCTGGAACTCTCTAGAGAGAAAGACTGGGTTCAATGTTTGATCCTGGGCAAGAACACCACAATCTGGGTCAGTCTGTCTGCTGTTTCCATAAACAGGCCACATTACTAAGTCAAATATGGATTCAGGACTGGTTCACAAAGAAAACTAGTGCAGATACAACATCAATGGATGGCTTTTAGAAGAGTAGAAGATCAGTGACCAGAGGAAATACAATAACAATGGATGGCTTTTAAAAGAGAAGAATACCAGTGACCATTGGAAATCTATCTGCACTGCTAATGCTATAATTTCATCAGTAGATGATATATATTTGACTATATTTCTTCAGGACCATCCTACATTGGGCTAATGTATAGGTGTAGTGCAGCACTCCCAAGGAAGCTAAGAATAGAAACATCATTTCTTTGAAAGGGTGGAGTGCTGTGTTGTTTGGGTTAGTTGGGACCGGGAACAAAGAAACAGGACCCCGTGCGTAGATCACTGCTCTGAGGAGAGACTGACTGATGGCTGCATTTCACTTCTGGTAGATACCATTACTGAATGTGTTATTTTGTCTTATCTGCTATTGGTTTTCCTCTCAGTGTATGAGGACCTGTTGCAAAAGCTGTCTACTCTGTCAAAAGCAAGCTTTGTGCAACAGGAAAATACATCTGATTGTGGGTTGTTGTAGGTAACATCTCTAGCCAGCTAGCTAACATGTAGCCAATAGCTAACTATCCAGCACTGTACACTAGCGCTAACTAATTATGTGAGAGAAACATTAATAGCAACCCATATTGACAAAGTGAAAACAAGTATTTAGAAAATGTTTACTAATGAACAGAAATGAAATATATAAATATCTCTGCGTAAGCATTCACACCTCTGAGTCAATACATGTGAGAATCACCTTTGTAGTGACTGAGTGTATTGATACATCGTCTGAAGTGAAATTCATAACTTTAACATGCTCAGAGGGATATTCAATGTCTGCTTAATAAAATAAACAAACATCTACCAATTAGTTGCCCTTCTTTGTGAGGCATTGGAAAATACCATTGGGCTCTTATGGAATCTGTGCTGAATCTGTGTTTGAAACTCACTGCTCGACTAAGGGATCTTATAGATCATTGTAAGTGTGGGGTACAGAGATGAGGTAGTCATTCAAAAATCATGTTAAACACTATTATTTCATACCGAGTGACTCCATGCAACTTATTATGTGACTTGTTGAATTTATTTAGGCTTGCCATAAAAAAGTGGTTGAATACTTATTACATTTTCAGCTTTTCAGCTTTCAGCTTTTCAGCTTTTCTTTTTAAATGACTTTGTTAAAATTTCTAAAAATGTAATTCCACTTTGACATTATGACACAACACTCAATTTGAATCCATGTTAATACAACAAAATGTGGAAAAAGGTGTGAATATTTTCTGAAGGCTCTGTATATCTTCACACCCACAGAAGCTGATGGTGGCACGCCCATCACAGAGAATAATGGTTCTAGATGACTGACGTGGCTAAGTAGAGGACTTGGCCACATTCCTAGGCTCATTCTGTATCAGCATAAGAGAGAAGATTGACAAAGTCATTGTTATAATTTTAATAAAGTACTGATGTGTACAAATTTTTGTGACAAAAATGGGGCGGCAGGGTAGCCTAGTGGTTAGAGTGTTGGACAAGTAACCAGAAGTTTGCAAGTTCAAACCCCCAAGCTGACAAGGTACAAATCTGTCATTCTGACCCTGAACAGGCAGTTAACCCACTGTTCCTAGGCTGTCATTGAAAATAAGAATTTGTTCTTAACTGACTTACTTAGTTAGATAAAGGTAAAATTAATTTAAAAAACATGAACTCATATTAACTTAACACAGATGGTTGTTGTGATATGTAGTTCACTGTATCTTTCTTCATATAGCTTTTGCTCGGCATCCTTTTGTCTTTCACTCTAAGCAAGAGATTCAAATCCTAGGCTTGTGTCCCGAATGGCACCCTATTCCCTACAAAGTGTACTTTAGATCAGAGCCCTACATAGGGAATAGGGAGTGATTTCATACGCAGCCTTGCTCTAACTGGATGAGAGCCTTGACGATACGTAATGACAGTAATGTCCAAACTGATAAACAGAAGAACTAACAATATTGGAAACCAGCTTGAAAGCATAAACCAACCATGAAATATTGCTTAGTCGTCCGTTGTCCCTTCTAATTAGTAGTATGAGAACATAATATGATTTAACCAGGATGGAGTGAGTTCAGAAGGAGATATTATGATGATTATTTTAACCCAATTTTGTGCTGCTTTCCGAATGGTACCCTATTCCTTATTTAGTGCACTACTTTTGACCAGGGCTTTGGTCAAAAGAAGTGCATTATATAGGGAATAGGGTGCGATTTGGGACACAGATGTGGTGTCATCCTCCTCAGCAGAAAGCAGAGATTAATTGTTGTTGAGTCTGGGAGTAAAGCTTGTCGTTTTAATTCATGAAAAGTTACAGGGAAACTTGAGTTGAT
>NC_088235.1:10736923-10801923 GCF_036934945.1 Oncorhynchus masou masou
CCTCTCTCTGGTCAGTCTCACCGGAGGAAAGGAAGGAGAGAGCAGGTGGAAGACAGTCTCCTCTCTCTGGTCAGTCTCACCGGAGGAAAGGAAGGAGAGAGCAGGTGGAAGACAGTGTCTCCTCTCTCCTGTCAGTCTCACCGGAGGAAAGGAAGGAGAGAGCAGGTGGAAGACAGTGTCTCCTCTCTCTGGTCAGTCTCACCGGAGGAAAGGAAGGAGAGAGCAGGTGGAAGACAGTGTCTCCTCTCTCTGGTCAGTCTCACCAGAGGAAAGGAAGGAGAGAGCAGGTGGAAGACAGTGTCTCCTCTCTCTGGTCAGTCTCACCAGAGGAAAGGAAGGAGAGAGCAGGTGGAAGACAGTGTCTCCTCTCTCTGGTCAGTCTCACCAGAGGAAAGGAAGGAGAGAGCAGGTGGAAGACAGTGTCTCCTCTCTCTGGTCAGTCTCACCGGAGGAAAGGAAGGAGAGAGCAGGTGGAAGACAGTGCCTCCTCTCTCTGGTCAGTCTCCGGAGGAAAGGAAGGAGAGAGCAGGTGGAAGACAGTGCCTCCTCTCTCTGGTCAGTCTCCGGAGGAAAGGAAGGAGACAGCAGGTGGAAGACAGTGTCTCCTCTCTCTGGTCAGTCTCACCGGAGGAAAGGAAGGAGAGAGCAGGTGGAAGACAGTGTCTCCTCTCTCTGGTCAGTCTCACCGGAGGAAAGGAAGGAGAGAGCAGGTGGAAGACAGTGTCTCCTCTCTCTGGTCAGTCTCACCGGAGGAAAGGAAGGAGAGAGCAGGACCGTGAGAGGAGGACCTTCTGCTGCTCTCTCTCTCCCTCTCACTGCTGAGACTAATGCCACGTTCAAAACAAATCGCAGACTTCTGACTTCAGTGCGTTCAGGACAACTGGGAACACTGAAAAAAACTAGATCCGATTGGAAAAAATATTTTGAATGGTCATCCAACTTGGAATTCCAAGTCGGAAACACTGGCATCTTTCTAGGGCTCCAGATTTCTGACCTGAAGAGCACTCTTTGACTTCATTTTTTCCCCAGAGTTCCCCCAGTTGTCTTGAAAGCACCATGACCATCAGATGCAGGTACCATCAGTCTTGTAAAATAACATTTATGCGAGACACTTTCCCAACTGTTGTCATGTCACCCCGCTCCTCCGCACACTCCACTGGCTTCCAGTTGAAGCTCTCATCCACTACATGACCATGGGGCCTCCCTACGGAACAGCAAGAGGAACTGCCCCTCCCTACCTACCTGCCTACCTCCCTACCTGCTCATCCACTACATGACCATGGGGCCTCCCTACGGAACAGCAAGAGGAACTGCCCCTCCCTACCTACCTGCCTACCTCCCTACCTGCTCATCCACTACATGACCATGGGGCCTCCCTACGGAACAGCAAGAGGAACTGCCCCTCCCTACCTACCTGCCTACCTCCCTACCTGCTCATCCACTACATGACCATGGGGCCTCCCTACGGAACAGCAAGAGGAACTGCCCCTCCCTACCTACCTGCCTACCTCCCTACCTGCTCATCCACTACATGACCATGGGGCCTCCCTACGGAACAGCAAGAGGAACTGCCCCTCCCTACCTACCTGCCTACCTCCCTACCTGCTCATCCACTACATGACCATGGGGCCTCCCTACGGAACAGCAAGAGGAACTGCCCCTCCCTACCTACCTGCCTACCTCCCTACCTGCTCATCCACTACATGACCATGGGGCCTCCCTACGGAACAGCAAGAGGAACTGCCCCTCCCTACCTACCTGCCTACCTCCCTACCTGCTCATCCACTACATGACCATGGGGCTTCCCTACGGAACAGCAAGAGGAACTGCCCCTCCCTACCTGCCTACCTCCCTACCTGCTCATCCACTACATGACCATGGGGCCTCCCTACGGAACAGCAAGAGAAACTGCCCCTCGCTACCTGCCTACCTCCCTACCTGCTCATCCACTACATGACCATGTGGCCTCCCTACGGAACAGCAAGAGGAACTGCCCCTCCCTACCTGCCTACCTCCCTACCTGCTCATCCACTACATGACCATGTGGCCTCCCTACGGAACAGCAAGAGAAACTGCACCTCCCTACCTGCCTACCTCCCTACCTGCTCATCCACTACATGACCATGTGGCTTCCCTACGGAACAGCAAGAGAAACTGCCCCTCCCTACCTGCCTACCTCCTTACCTGCTCATCCACTACATGACCATGGGGCTTCCCTACGGAACAGCAAGAGAAACTGCCCCTCCCTACCTGCCTACCTCCCTACCTGCTCATCCACTACATGACCATGGGGCCTCCCTACGGAACAGCAAGAGAAACTGCCCCTCGCTACCTGCCTACCTCCCTACCTGCTCATCCACTACATGACCATGTGGCCTCCCTACGGAACAGCAAGAGGAACTGCCCCTCCCTACCTGCCTACCTCCCTACCTGCTCATCCACTACATGACCATGTGGCCTCCCTACGGAACAGCAAGAGAAACTGCACCTCCCTACCTGCCTACCTCCCTACCTGCTCATCCACTACATGACCATGTGGCTTCCCTACGGAACAGCAAGAGAAACTGCCCCTCCCTACCTGCCTACCTCCTTACCTGCTCATCCACTACATGACCATGGGGCTTCCCTACGGAACAGCAAGAGAAACTGCCCCTCCCTACCTGCCTACCTCCCTACCTGCTCATCCACTACATGACCATGGGGCTTCCCTACGGAACAGCAAGAGGAACAGCCCCCCCTTAACTTCAGGCTATTCTCTAACCCCAACCCGAGGTCTCTTGGCCCTCCTACCCCTACGGGAGGGCAGCTCCCTCTCAGCCCAATCCAAGCTCTTCTCTGTCCTGGCACCCCAATGGTGAAACCAGCTTCCCCCTGAAGCTAGGACAGCAGAGTCCCCCCCCCCCGTAGCTCTGACTCAGCAGAGCCCCCCCCCCCTTGTAGCTACATTATTGAGGGGAAATGTACTTTCTATGCCTGTGATATGTGGTTGTCCCACCTAGCTATCTTGAGATGAATGCACTAACTGAAATCTAATATGTTCTGAAAAGAACAATATTGGCAGGCCAGTTATATAGCCAATATGCTGTGATAATGTGTTTGGCCTATTGCACAAACCTCATTCCTACAAAACTGTTTTTATTAGGTTAATGTTCCGTTTTTTAAGTCTTGTTTTAAAAAGAATCTGAGCGGTAGATCTCGGCTTGCTTTTTGACTGCGAAAATGATCTTGACTCGGGAAAAGGTTGGTGACCACTGCTGTAAGGTAGCGAAATGGAGGCTGTCGACACCTGTTGGAGCAGTTCTCTGAATCTCTGCAACAATTGGAACCCTATTCCCTAGATAGGGCCCATAGGGCTCTGGTTAAAAGTACTGCACTATATAGGGATTAGGGTGCTACTTGGGAGGCTACCTGGATAGGTCTCACTGCTAAACTTCTTGGCCACTCAGTAAGAGTGAGATGGTTTTCGGCGCTGAGTTAGAAAATCAACTGCCATTTTGTCTACCATTGATACAGTCCAGACACAACTGATTAAGCCAGTTAACCAAATTGTCTGTCACAGTCACTGCACTCTGGGCTCTGCACTGGCATGGGTTAACAGGATACAAACATCAGAGGAGGCTGGTGAGGGGAGGACGGCTCATAATAATGTCAGGAACGGAGCGAATTAAATGGCATCATCAAACACATGGAAACCTTGTGTTTGATACCATTCCACTACTGCTTTAAGCACATTGAGATTTAAGGGAACTACAATATCTTTGGTTCTGCTTGTTTGCTAGGTCTCATTTACACAATTATTATCATAGAGTCATGGTAGATGTTGTCAATCACTGCCGTTGCCATTCTGTAGCTGGGTCATTCCTACCGTAAGGTGCCTTTTCTGTCTCCAGGAAATATCACTTCTTGTTTATTGTAAAATGTGGATCACAGAAGGAATTTAATATAAATTCAGATGTCCTTTTCCTTAAAAACACAAACATATCTTGAAAGGGACGTAGGTGTTTTTGCAATGTCCTCTGTATTATTCATCAAATTCCATGACAAATATAAGCCACAAAATAATAAGTATTTAAAATCCAACTTCATTTATTTTATAGTCTTAGTTAAATTTTCTCTCATCAATAATGATTATTGTATTTATTATTATTTTATTTAAGATTATGCCCCTTCCATTTCAGAAAAATACCCTTTTCTACAACGACCCCACATTCAGGAAATGTCACCATTTCAATGGTAACAAAACAATAGTGCAAAGCTAAATAAATATAAACGCTCAGTTTTATCTATTTTTTATTTTTTTTAAATATTTTTCATGTTGTTAGTCTGTGTGTCCCAGTATTCAATTTCCACCCTGTTAGGCTAATTATAGAGAAAATTCCCAACATTTTTAAATATGTTAGATAGAGAAGTTCACTATTTTGCTAGCTCGATCTTGCTCCACATGTCCACCCTGTTAGTTTCCACCCTGTTAGGGTTATGCACCTAACAGGTTGGAAAATGCACCTAAGTAAATAGGTGCCTGAGCTTGACCAATATGGTTTTCTGAAAATCAAACATCTCCTTTTTCTGATGGAATCGTATTTGTATATATATACAGTTATACACTTCTTCCTCCATAAGTTATGATGTCCATAAGGCACAGAGGAGGAATGACCCAGCTAGTGCTGGCATTAGGGGCGGCAGGGTAGCCTAGTGGTTAGAGAGTTGGACTAGCAACCAGAAGGTTACAAGTTCAAACTCACAAGCTGACAAGGTACAAATCTGTCGTTCTGCCCCTGAACAGGCAGTTAACCCACTGTTTCTAGGCCGTCATTGAAAATAAGAATTTGTTCTTAACTGACTTGCCTAGTTAAATAAAGGTAAAATAAATAAAAATGGAATGCTAGGTTTACAGTTGTACACCACTAGATTCTAGAATGTTGGTCAAACTCCAGGCATTCTATTTTGATCAGTGGGGTCACATGATGGAGCAACAAAGGGGTCATTCTGGAGGAAGTAACTACACATAATCAGCCATGACTACTGGACATTTGGAAATGAACCAATTTCTTACTTCACGAGTTTCAAATGCTGCTCAGAATACAGTAAAGAACATGGTTAAACAGCCTGGAGAAGAGTCTCCTTATCCTGCTCCTGCTCCACCTCCTCCTCCCCATCTTCATCATCACCACTACCACCATATTCATCATCGTCATCATCATCATCATCATCACCACCACTAACCACCATATTCATCATCATCATCATCATTAGCACTACCACCATATTCATCATCATCATCATCATCATCATCACCACTAACCACCATATTCATCATCATCACCACCACTAACCACCATATTCATCATCATCATTAGCACTACCACCATATTCATCATCATCATCATCATCATCATCACCACTAACCACCATATTCATCATCATCATCATCATCACCACTAACCACCATATTCATCATATTCATCATATTCATCATCATCATCATCATCATCACCTCTAACCACCATATTCATCATCATCATCATCATCACCACTAACCACCATATTCATCATATTCATCATATTCATCATCATCATCATCATCATCACCACTAACCACCATATTCATCATCATCATCATCATCACCACTAACCACCATATTCATCATATTCATCATATTCATCATCATCATCATCATCATCACCTCTAACCACCATATTCATCATCATCATCACCACCACCAACCACCATAGTCATCATCATCATCATTAGCACTACCACCAAATTCATCATCATCATCTTCATAATCATCACCACCATATTCATCATCATCATCATCACCATCACCACCACCACCACCACCATCACCATCATGGTTGAGTTACCTGCAGACTGTGGTAGAAAGATGCCCTTGGGGATAACCACCTTGTCCTCAGAGTTCCTGGCCCAGTCCACCATGCCTTTACGTCCCTTCATAGGGAAGTTGATGTCAGTCATCACAGACAGTGCCGGGAGCCTCTGGATGCTGGCCACTGAGGGTGACAAAACAAGGGAGGGAATTAGTTCGGTTAGGTTTAGTTCATGTTGCATAAGATCTTGCAGTTTACTTATAGACAAGAAAGTTAGACAGATAACAAAACAATTACACCCAGGAACGGAATATATGAACAATATTATATTTTGCCATTTACAGGGTACGTTGTCCACACAAGATCACAAAACACTATTCAATTCAAAGGATTTATTGGCATGGGAAACATGTTAACATTGCCAAAGCAAGTGAAATAGATCATAAACAAAAGTGAAGTAAACAATCAGAAATAGAACAGTAAACTTTACACTCACAACGGCATTAAAGGAATAGAGTGACGTATCCTGTGTGAGTGACAGGCAAAGGGAGGCTTCCTGACTTTTCAAAAATCATCTATACAGCCCGAGATCTTCTCTTGATAAAACCTCAGTGCTTTCTGAGGCTGTTGTTGCTCCACAGAATATGACTTCAGCCTCCAGACACACTCTCAGTTCCCACCATGTACTTGCTAACTTGTAAATAGTGTGAAGTTAGGTTCACACACTGAGTGTCAGAAAGATAGTGCTGTAGCACAGACCTGGGTTCAAATACTATTTAATATAAGTTCAAATACTTTATATGGGTTCGATTGAGCTTCGCTGGTCTAACGAACCAATTTAAATGTCCCCAAACTGCAAACCCCACCCATCTGGCACCCCAGGCAGACTCAAGCAAAGGCTCAAAGTATTTGAACGATTTCAATTTAGTATTTGAACTCAGGTCTGCTGGAGCATCAGTGCAATGTGAATCTCCATCACCCCATATGCTGATGGAACTGGTTAACAAGCAGTGCTTCATTTGAGCCGGATCCTACTTTCCCGGATCCAGTACCGACATGAGAAACAAAAGACTGTTTTCATATAAACATGTGAATAAAAGGGATCAGAGTTCAGTCCAGCTGCCTCGTCCCTAATTCTCCTGCCCCCGAAAATAAACATCATGTGAAGACGCCTATTTTCAGCCCGAACCTGATATTCTAAGAATTCATTTGTGTTGTGCCGGCCCGGGATTACGGTTTGCACAACATTATAGGCATGTTTGAGAGCAAGGCGTGGCTGGTGCTGCGGTGAGAGAGAGAAGCACACCTGTATCTCACACAGAACTCGAATGAGGTTCCCTTTCTATGATCGCTCTCCCTCTCTCTGCGAGACATGAGCCTGCGACTCTCATCTCTCCAGCAATGCACTTCATTTCTTCCTTATAGAGTCAAAGCCGTGGCAAGGATGCTGGAGGAGTTATAGAATTACTGCAGTCAGTTCAGAAAGAAATGAAATGCTACAGAATACTACACCAGGTGTAGGATTATAATTTAGACACAGAGGATTAATAGCTTCTTTAAAAAAATAGCCTAGCTGTGGATTGTGTTCATGTAACCCAATCACAAAGCATATAGAGATCCAGGTTGTAACCTCATATAAATATTTTGGAATTTTAATTGATGACGGCCTCTTTTTAAAAATTGCATATTCAACAATTTACAAAAAAAAATTGAAGCTGAAATTGGGATTTTATTTTAGGAATAAGGTCTGTTTTTCTTTTGAAGCCAGAAGGAGGCTCGTATCAGCTACATTTATGCCTTTACTAGACTATGGGGATATTTTATATATGAATGCTTCCACTCAGTGTTTGAGATCAATTGACACCCTTTACCATGGCACTTTGAAATGTATTTTAAACAGCAAAACCCTTACACACCACTGCACTTTGTATACCAGGGTTGGCTGGCCTTCTCTAGTCACTCGTAGGCTCAGGCACTGGTATACTTTTATTTACAAAGCCATTTTGGGTTTACTACCTATTTATTTGTGCATTTTTATTGTTCAGAAATGTGGTGGGTCGTCTCTTCGTTCGCTGGACTTTATCCTGCTAACTGTACCAAATGTCCCAACTGAATTTGGTAAAAGGGCTTTTATGTGCTCTGTGCCATCGTCTTGGAAAACATTACAAAATACTTATAAACTGGAAGAACTTGTCCCGATTGGTGTTTTTAAACCATTGATGAAGGATTTTGAGGCTGCTTCCCTGACCTGTCAATATTTTTAATTTGCTGTTTTATACTCTTGTGAATTCAATGGTTTTTACTAGATTACTTGTAGTTTTTCATGTTGTCTGTAATTTTTCTGTAATAACTTGGTGCTGCCTATCTTGGCCAGGGCGCTCTTGAAAAAGAGATTTTAATCTCAATGAGCTTTTCCTGGTTAAATGAAGGTTAAATAAATAAAATAGCCAGGGAATGCACGGAAAATCTGTCAGTAAACAGCATGCAGCCAGAACCAGGCTTTCACAACATTTCAAATACAATTGTGGAAAAACACAGGTCAGAAAGCAAATGGCTCCTACCTAAAGGAGAAGACTCTAATCTGACTGTAGACCATTGAAATATTTGATAAACTTCCAAATAGGCCTACTGAGCAAACATTGTTTTACAAAGTAAAACAAGAGAGACAGGCTTTCAGCATGAGAGTTTTGGCCATCAGCGGCCAGTGAGCTGTGCATCATTGGGTGAGTCAGTGAAACTGGAAAGCTTTTCTAGGCCTGTCATTTCCTCCTCATATTGTACAATACGTCTCCACACACCTAGGCCCAGGCTATTGATGGATTCAAGATGAGGTCGTTTTGATTGATCTCACTTTGTCAGTGTCAAAGTAGCCTGTCATTTCCTCCTCATATTGTACAATACGTCTCCACACACCTAGGCCCAGGCTATTGATGGATTCAAGATGAGGTCGTTTTGATTGATCTCACTTTGTCAGTGTCAAAGTAGCCTGTCATTTCCTCCTCATATTGTACAATACGTCTCCACACACCTAGGCCCAGGCTATTGATGGATTCAAGATGAGGTCATTTCCATCATTTGTGCTGTATAAAACAATATTATTTTAATGTAATATAAAATGATGTACAATTGCACGAAATGTCTTTATAAAAGGCAGTTCTTCTTGGAGACTGACTTTAATGGTGGAGTCTGACTTTAATGGTGGAGTCTGACTTTAATGGTGGAGTCTGACTTTAATAGTGGAGTCTGACTTTAATGGTGGAGTCTGACTTTAATAGTGGAGTCTGACTTTATTGGTGGGAGTCTGACTTTATTGGTGGGAGTCTGACTTTAATAGTGGAGTCTGACTTTAATAGTAGAGTCTGACTTTAATAGTAGAGTCTGACTTGAATAGTGGAGTCTGACTTTATTGGTGGGAGTCTGACTTTATTGGTGGGAGTCTGACTTTAATAGTGGAGTCTGACTTTAATAGTAGAGTCTGACTTTAAAAGTAGAGTCTGACTTTAATAGTAGAGTCTGGCTTTAATAGTGGAGTCTGACTTTATTGGTGGGAGTCTGACTTTATTGGTGGGAGTCTGACTTTAATAGTAGAGTCCGACTTTAATAGTAGAGTCTGACTTTAATAGTAGAGTCTGACTTTAATAATGGAGTCCGACTTTAATAGTGGAGTCTGATTTTAATAATGGAGTCTGACTTTAATAGTAGAGTCTGACTTTAATAGTCGAGTCTGACTTTAATAGTAGAGTCTGGCTTTAATAGTGGAGTCTGACTTTATTGGTGGGAGTCTGACTTTATTGGTGGGAGTCTGACTTTAATAGTAGAGTCCGACTTTAATAGTAGAGTCTGACTTTAATAGTGGAGTCTGACTTTAATAGTGGAGTCTGACTTTAATAGTGGAGTCTGACTTTATTGGTGGAGTCTGACTTTAATGGTGGAGTCTGACTTTAATGGTGGAGTCTGACTTTAATAGTAGAGTCTGAATTTAATAGTAGAGTCTGAATTTAATAGTAGAGTCCGACTTAAATAGTAGAGTCTGACTTTAATAGTAGAGTCTGACTTTAATAGTGGAGTCCAACTTTAATAGTGGAGTCTGACTTTAATAGTGGAGTCTGACTTTAATAGTAGAGTCTGACTTTAATAGTAGAGTCTGACTTTAATAGTGGAGTCTGACTTTAATAGTAGAGTCTGACTTTAATAGTGGAGTCTGACTTTAATAGTGGAGTCTGACTTTAATGGTGGAGTCTGACTTTAATGGCGGAGTCTGACTTTAATAGTGGAGTCTGACTTTAATAGTGGAGTCTGACTTTAATGGTGGAGTCTGACTTTAATGGTGGAGTCTGACTTTAATAGTGGAGTCTGACTTTAATAGTGGAGTCTGACTTTAATGGTGGAGTCTGACTTTAATGGCGGAGTCTGACTTTAATAGTAGAGTCTGACTTTAATAGTGGAGTCTGACTTTCATGGTGGAGTCTGACTTTAATGGTGGAGTCTGACTTTAATAGTGGAGTCTGACTTTAATAGTGGAGTCTGACTTTAATAGCGGAGTCTGATTTTAATAATGGAGTTTGACTTTAATAGTGGAGTCTGACTTTAATAGTAGAGTCTGACTTTAATAGTAGAGTCTGACTTTAATAGTGGAGTCTGACTTTAATAGTAGAGTCTGACTTTAATAGTGGAGTCTGACTTTAATGGTGGAGTCTGACTTTAATGGTGGAGTCTGACTTTAATAGTGGAGTCTGACTTTAATAGTGGAGTCTGATTTTAGTAATGGAGTCTGACTTTAATAGTGGAGTCTGACTTTAATAGTAGAGTCTGACTTTAATAGTAGAGTCTGACTTTAATAGTAGTGTCTGACTTTAATAGTGGAGTCTGACTTCAATGGTGGAGTCTGACATTAATGGTGGAGTCTGACTTTAATGGTGGAGTCTGACATTAATGGTGGAGTCTGACTTTAATAGTGGAGTCTGACTTTATTGGTGGAGTCTGACTTTATTGGTGGAGTCTGACTTTAATAGTAGAGTTTGACTTTATTGGTGGAGTCTGACTTTAATAGTGGAGTCTGACTTTAATAGTGGAGTCTGACTTTAATAGTGGAGTCTGACTTTAATAGTAGACTCTGACTTTATTGGTGGAGTCTGACTTTAATAGTGGAGTCTGACTTTATTGGTGGGAGTCTGACTTTATTGGTGGGAGTCTGACTTTAATAGTAGAGTCCGACTTTAATAGTAGAGTCTGACTTTAATAGTGGAGTCAGACTTTAATAGTGGAGTCTGACTTTAATAGTGGAGTCTGACTTTATTGGTGGAGTCTGACTTTAATGGTGGAGTCTGACTTTAATGGTGGAGTCTGACTTTAATAGTAGAGTCTGAATTTAATAGTAGAGTCTGAATTTAATAGTAGAGTCCGACTTAAATAGTAGAGTCTGACTTTAATAGTAGAGTCTGACTTTAATAGTGGAGTCCAACTTTAATAGTGGAGTCTGACTTTAATAGTGGAGTCTGACTTTAATAGTAGAGTCTGACTTTAATAGTAGAGTCTGACTTTAATGGTGGAGTCTGACTTTAAGAGTGGAGTCTGACTTTAATAGTGGAGTCTGACTTTAATAGTGGAGTCTGATTTTAATAATGGAGTCTGACTTTAATAGTGGAGTCTGACGTTAATAGTAGAGTCTGACTTTAATAGTGGAGTCTGACTTTAATAGTAGAGTCTGACTTTAATAGTAGAGTCTGACTTTAATAGTGGAGTCTGACTTTAATAGTAGAGTCTGACTTTAATAGTGGAGTCTGACTTTAATAGTGGAGTCTGACATTAATGGTGGAGTCTGACTTTAATAGTGGAGTCTGATTTTAATAATGGAGTCTGACTTTAATAGTGGAGTCTGACTTTAATAGTAGAGTCTGACTTTAATAGTAGAGTCTGACTTTAATAGTAGTGTCTGACTTTAATAGTGGAGTCTGACTTTAATAGTGGAGTCTGACTTTAATAGTGGAGTCTGACTTCAATGGTGGAGTCTGACTTTAATGGTGGAGTCTGACATTAATGGTGGAGTCTGACTTTAATAGTGGAGTCTGACTTTATTGGTGGAGTCTGACTTTATTGGTGGAGTCTGACTTTAATAGTAGAGTTTGACTTTATTGGTGGAGTCTGACTTTAATAGTGGAGTCTGACTTTAATGGTGGAGTCTGACTTTAATGGTGGAGTCTGACTTTAATAGTGGAGTCTGACTTTAATAGTGGAGTCTGATTTTAATAATGGAGTCTGACTTTAATAGTGGAGTCTGACTTTAATAGTAGAGTCTGACTTTAATAGTAGAGTCTGACTTTAATAGTAGTGTCTGACTTTAATAGTGGAGTCTGACTTTAATAGTGGAGTCTGACTTCAATGGTGGAGTCTGACTTTAATGGTGGAGTCTGACATTAATGGTGGAGTCTGACTTTAATGGTGGAGTCTGACATTAATGGTGGAGTCTGACTTTAATAGTGGAGTCTGACTTTATTGGTGGAGTCTGACTTTATTGGTGGAGTCTGACTTTAATAGTAGAGTTTGACTTTATTGGTGGAGTCTGACTTTAATAGTGGAGTCTGACTTTAATAGTGGAGTCTGACTTTAATAGTAGACTCTGACTTTATTGGTGGAGTCTGACTTTAATAGTGGAGTCTGACTTCATTGGTGGGAGTCTGACTTTATTGGTGGGAGTCTGACTTTAATAGTAGAGTCCGACTTTAATAGTAGAGTCTGACTTTAATAGTGGAGTCTGACTTTAATAGTGGAGTCTGACTTTAATAGTGGAGTCTGACTTTATTGGTGGAGTCTGACTTTAATGGTGGAGTCTGACTTTAATGGTGGAGTCTGACTTTAATAGTAGAGTCTGAATTTAATAGTAGAGTCTGAATTTAATAGTAGAGTCCGACTTAAATAGTAGAGTCTGACTTTAATAGTAGAGTCTGACTTTAATAGTGGAGTCCAACTTTAATAGTGGAGTCTGACTTTAATAGTGGAGTCTGACTTTAATAGTAGAGTCTGACTTTAATAGTAGAGTCTGACTTTAATGGTGGAGTCTGACTTTAAGAGTGGAGTCTGACTTTAATAGTGGAGTCTGACTTTAATAGTGGAGTCTGATTTTAATAATGGAGTCTGACTTTAATAGTGGAGTCTGACGTTAATAGTAGAGTCTGACTTTAATAGTGGAGTCTGACTTTAATAGTAGAGTCTGACTTTAATAGTAGAGTCTGACTTTAATAGTGGAGTCTGACTTTAATAGTAGAGTCTGACTTTAATAGTGGAGTCTGACTTTAATAGTGGAGTCTGACATTAATGGTGGAGTCTGACTTTAATAGTGGAGTCTGACTTTAATAGTGGAGTCTGATTTTAATAATGGAGTCTGACTTTAATAGTGGAGTCTGACTTTAATAGTAGAGTCTGACTTTAATAGTAGAGTCTGACTTTAATAGTAGTGTCTGACTTTAATAGTGGAGTCTGACTTTAATAGTGGAGTCTGACTTTAATAGTGGAGTCTGACTTCAATGGTGGAGTCTGACTTTAATGGTGGAGTCTGACATTAATGGTGGAGTCTGACTTTAATAGTGGAGTCTGACTTTATTGGTGGAGTCTGACTTTATTGGTGGAGTCTGACTTTAATAGTAGAGTTTGACTTTATTGGTGGAGTCTGACTTTAATAGTGGAGTCTGACTTTAATAGTGGAGTCTGACTTTAATAGTAGACTCTGACTTTATTGGTGGAGTCTGACTTTAATAGTGGAGTCTGACTTTAATAGTGGAGTCTGACTTTAATAGTGGAGTCTGATTTTAATAATGGAGTCTGATTTTAATAATGGAGTCTGACTTTAATAGTGGAGTCTGACTTTAATAGTGGAGTCTGACTTTAATAGTAGAGTCTGACTTTATTGGTGGAGACCGCGTATATAAACTTCCCTGCAATGACAGCTTCTCTGCCACTCCGTTTCCAATCCCCTTTCAGGCTCCAGCAATTAGGAAAGACATTGTCTCTGTCTCAAATGGCACTGATAGTGCTTTGGCTATAAGCAGTGCAAGAATTAGGGAACAGGGTGCCATTTGGGACGCAAAACACTTTGTGTATAAAATAATGTGTAATAGGATTACCAGTGTTTTGTTAAGATTGAGAGTTATCCTCTCTGTCTGAAGCCACATTTATCCCATACATTGTTTATTTGGCTCAAAAGCATTTCAAACTATGTTCATTTTCATAATAAAGAATGAATACATTTCTAATCAAAATAATATGTTTGTAATCTACTTCCATTGTCCAATCTACTTCATATCAAAAGCTTTCACACATGACTGGAGACTGTACAACTCTCAGACATGCCTGTAGACTGTACAACACTGAGACATGACTGTAGACTGTACAACACTCACACATGACTGTAGACTGTACATCACTCAGACATGCCTGTAGACTGTACAACACTCAGACATGACTGTAGACTGTACAACACTCAGACATGCCTGTAGACTGTAAAACATTCAGACATGACTGCACCAAAATCAAAGATCTGATTTAAAATTTACCAAAGCTGGAGAGGTAATCTATATCAATACCTACTTTATCATTACGCTGCATCTCTGCTGTCCTACAGAGGTAACGGTCCTAACCCTACACCAAGGGGTTGATGACATGGTCCTAGCCCCAGTCCTAACCCTACACCAAGGGGTTGATGACATGGTCCTAGCCCCAGTCCTAACCCTATACCAAGGGGTTGATGACATGGTCCTAGCCCCAGTCCTAACCCTACACCAAGGGGTTGATAACATGGTCCTAGCCCCAGTCCTAACCCTACACCAAGGGGTTGATGACATGGTCCTAGCCCCAGTCCTAACCCTACACAAAGGGGTAGATGACATGGTCCTAGCCCCAGTCCTAACCCTACACCAAGGGGTTGATGACATGGTCCTAGCCCCAGTCCTAACCCTACACCAAGGAGTTGATGACATTGTCCTAGCCCCAGTCCTAACCCTACACCAAGGGGTTGATGACATGGTCCTAGCCCCAGTCCTAACCCTACACCAAGGGGTTGATTACATGGTCCTAGTCCCAGTACTAACCCTACACCAAGGGGTTGATGACATGGTTCTAGCCCCAGTCCTAACCCTACACCAAGGAGTTGATGACATGGTCCTAGCCCCAGTCCTAACCCTACACCAAGGGGTTGATGACATGGTCCTAGCCCCAGTCCTAACCCTACACCAAGGGGTTGATTACATGGTCCTAGCCCCAGTCATAACAATCAAAGATCTGATTTAAAATTGACCAAAGCTGGAGAGGTAATCTATATCAATACCTACTTTATCATTACGCTGCATCTCTGCTGTCCTACAGAGCTAACGGTCCTAACCCTACACCAAGGGGTTGATGACATGGTCCTAGCCCCAGTCCTAACCCTACACCAAGGGGTTGATAACATGGTCCTAGCCCCAGTCCTAACCCTACACCAAGGGGTTGATGACATGGTCCTAGCCCCAGTCCTAACCCTACACAAAGGGGTAGATGACATGGTCCTAGCCCCAGTCCTAACCCTACACCAAGGGGTTGATGACATGGTCCTAGCCCCAGTCCTAACCTTACACCAAGGGGTTGATGACATGGTCCTAGCCCCAGTCATAACCCTATACCAAGGGGTTGATAATATGGTCCTAGCCCCAGTCCTAACCCTACACCAAGGGGTTGATGACATGGTCCTAGCCCCAGTCCTAACCCTACACCAAGGGGTTGATGACATGGTCCTAGCCCCAGTCCTAACCCTACACCAGGGGGTTGATGACATGGTCCTAGCCCCAGTCCTAACCCTACACCAAGGGGTTGATGACATGGTCCTAGCCCCAGTCCTAACCCTACACCAAGGGGTTGATAACATGGTCCTAGCCCCAGTCCTAACCCTACACCAAGGGGTTGATGACATGGTCCTAGCCCCAGTCATAACCCTACACCAAGGGGTTGATGACATGGTCCTAGCCCCAGTCCTAACCCTACACCAGGGGTTGATGACATGGTCCTAGCCCCAGTCCTAACCCTACACCAAGGGGTTGATGACATGGTCCTAGCCCCAGTCCTAACCCTACACCAAGGGGTTGATGACATGGTCCTAGCCCCAGTCCTAACCCTACACCAAGGGGTTGATGACATGGTCCTAGCCCCAGTCCTAACCCTACACCAAGGGGTTGATGACATGGTCCTAGCCCCAGTCCTAACCCTACACCAGGGGGTTGATGACATGGTCCTAGCCCCAGTCCTAACCCTACACCAGGGGTTGATGACATGGTCCTAGCCCCAGTCCTAACCCTACACCAAGGGGTTGATAACATGGTCCTAGCCCCAGTCCTAACCCTACACCAAGGGGTTGATGACATGGTCCTAGCCCCAGTCCTAACCCTACACCAAGGGGTTGATGACATGGTCCTAGCCCCAGTCCTAACCCTACACCAAGGGGTTGATGACATGGTCCTAGCCCCAGTCCTAACCCTACACCAAGGGGTTGATAACATGGTCCTAGCCCCAGTCCTAACCCTACACCAAGGGGTTGATGACATGGTCCTAGCCCCAGTCCTAACCCTACACAAAGGGGTAGATGACATGGTCCTAGCCCCAGTCCTAACCCTACACCAAGGGGTTGATGACATGGTCCTAGCCCCAGTCCTAACCCTACACCAAGGAGTTGATGACATTGTCCTAGCCCCAGTCCTAACCCTACACCAAGGGGTTGATGACATGGTCCTAGCCCCAGTCCTAACCCTACACCAAGGGGTTGATTACATGGTCCTAGTCCCAGTACTAACCCTACACCAAGGGGTTGATGACATGGTTCTAGCCCCAGTCCTAACCCTACACCAAGGAGTTGATGACATGGTCCTAGCCCCAGTCCTAACCCTACACCAAGGGGTTGATGACATGGTCCTAGCCCCAGTCCTAACCCTACACCAAGGGGTTGATTACATGGTCCTAGCCCCAGTCATAACAATCAAAGATCTGATTTAAAATTGACCAAAGCTGGAGAGGTAATCTATATCAATACCTACTTTATCATTACGCTGCATCTCTGCTGTCCTACAGAGCTAACGGTCCTAACCCTACACCAAGGGGTTGATGACATGGTCCTAGCCCCAGTCCTAACCCTACACCAAGGGGTTGATAACATGGTCCTAGCCCCAGTCCTAACCCTACACCAAGGGGTTGATGACATGGTCCTAGCCCCAGTCCTAACCCTACACAAAGGGGTAGATGACATGGTCCTAGCCCCAGTCCTAACCCTACACCAAGGGGTTGATGACATGGTCCTAGCCCCAGTCCTAACCTTACACCAAGGGGTTGATGACATGGTCCTAGCCCCAGTCATAACCCTATACCAAGGGGTTGATAATATGGTCCTAGCCCCAGTCCTAACCCTACACCAAGGGGTTGATGACATGGTCCTAGCCCCAGTCCTAACCCTACACCAAGGGGTTGATGACATGGTCCTAGCCCCAGTCCTAACCCTACACCAGGGGGTTGATGACATGGTCCTAGCCCCAGTCCTAACCCTACACCAAGGGGTTGATGACATGGTCCTAGCCCCAGTCCTAACCCTACACCAAGGGGTTGATAACATGGTCCTAGCCCCAGTCCTAACCCTACACCAAGGGGTTGATGACATGGTCCTAGCCCCAGTCATAACCCTACACCAAGGGGTTGATGACATGGTCCTAGCCCCAGTCCTAACCCTACACCAGGGGTTGATGACATGGTCCTAGCCCCAGTCCTAACCCTACACCAAGGGGTTGATGACATGGTCCTAGCCCCAGTCCTAACCCTACACCAAGGGGTTGATGACATGGTCCTAGCCCCAGTCCTAACCCTACACCAAGGGGTTGATGACATGGTCCTAGCCCCAGTCCTAACCCTACACCAAGGGGTTGATGACATGGTCCTAGCCCCAGTCCTAACCCTACACCAGGGGGTTGATGACATGGTCCTAGCCCCAGTCCTAACCCTACACCAGGGGTTGATGACATGGTCCTAGCCCCAGTCCTAACCCTACACCAAGGGGTTGATAACATGGTCCTAGCCCCAGTCCTAACCCTACACCAAGGGGTTGATGACATGGTCCTAGCCCCAGTCCTAACCCTACACCAAGGGGTTGATGACATGGTCCTAGCCCCAGTCCTAACCCTACACCAAGGGGTTGATGACATGGTCCTAGCCCCAGTCCTAACCCTACACCAAGGGGTTGATGACATGGTCCTAGCCCCAGTCATAACCCTACACCAAGGGGTTGATGACATGGTCCTAGCCCCAGTCATAACCCTACACCAAGGGGTTGATGACATGGTCCTAGCCCCAGTCATAACCCTACACCAAGGGGTTGATGACATGGTCCTAGCCCCAGTCATAACCCTACACCAAGGGGTTGATGACATGGTCCTAGCCCCAGTCATAACCCTACACCAAGGGGTTGATGACATGGTCCTAGCCCCAGTCATAACCCTACACCAAGGGGTTGATGACATGGTCCTAGCCCCAGTCCTAACCCTACACCAAGGGGTTGATGACATGGTCCTAGCCCCAGTCCTAACCCTACACCAAGGGGTTGATGACATGGTCCTAGCCCCAGTCCTAACCCTACACCAGGGGGTTGATGACATGGTCCTAGCCCCAGTCATAACCCTACACCAGGGGGTTGATGACATGGTCCTAGCCCCAGTCATAACCCTACACCAGGGGGTTGATGACATGGTCCTAGCCCCAGTCCTAACCCTACACCAGGGGGTTGATGACATGGTCCTAGCCCCAGTCATAACCCTACACCAGGGGTTGATGACATGGTCCTAGCCCCAGTCATAACCCTACACCAGGGGGTTGATGACATGGTCCTAGCCCCAGTCCTAACCCTACACCAGGGGGTTGATGACATGGTCCTAGCCCCAGTCCTAACCCTACACCAAGGGGTTGATGACATGGTCCTAGCCCCAGTCCTAACCCTACACCAGGGGTTGATGACATGGTCCTAGCCCCAGTCCTAACCCTACACCAGGGGGTTGATGACATGGTCCTAGCCCCAGTCATAACCCTACACCAGGGGTTGATGACATGGTCCTAGCCCCAGTCCTAACCCTACACCAAGGGGTTGATAACATGGTCCTAGCCCCAGTCATAACCCTACACCAGGGGTTGATGACATGGTCCTAGCCCCAGTCCTAACCCTACACCAGGGGGTTGATGACATGGTCCTAGCCCCAGTCCTAACCCTACACCAAGGGGTTGATGACATGGTCCTAGCCCCAGTCCTAACCCTACACCAGGGGGTTGATGACATGGTCCTAGCCCCAGTCCTAACCCTACACCAGGGGTTGATGACATGGTCCTAGCCCCAGTCCTAACCCTACACCAGGGGGTTGATGACATGGTCCTAGCCCCAGTCCTAACCCTACACCAGGGGGTTGATGACATGGTCCTAGCCCCAGTCCTAACCCTACACCAAGGGGTTGATAACATGGTCCTAGCCCCAGTCATAACCCTACACCAAGGGGTTGATGACATGGTCCTAGCCCCAGTCCTAACCCTACACCAGGGGGTTGATGACATGGTCCTAGCCCCAGTCATAACCCTACACCAAGGGGTTGATGACATGGTCCTAGCCCCAGTCCTAACCCTACACCAGGGGGTTGATGACATGGTCCTAGCCCCAGTCATAACCCTACACCAAGGGGTTGATGACATGGTCCTAGCCCCAGTCATAACACTACACCAGGGGGTTGATGACAGTCTGGATGGAATTACCGTCTGGTGGTACTACAGTCTGATGGTACTACAGTCTGATGGTACTACATTCTGGTGGTACTACAGTCTGGTGGTACTACAGTCTGGTGGTACTACAGTCTGGTGGTACTACAGTCTGATTGTACTACAGTCTGGTGGTATTACAGTCTGGTGGTACTACAGTCTGGTGGTACTACAGTCTGGTGGTACTACAGTCTGATTGTACTACAGTCTGGTGGTATTACAGTCTGGTGGTATTACAGTCTGGTGGTATTACAGTCTGATGGTACTATAGTCTGGTGGTACTAGAGTCTGATGTTACTATATTCTTATGGTACTATAGTCTGGTGTTACTATAGTCTCGTGGTACTACAGTCTGATGGTACTACAGCATGGTGGTACTACAGTCTGAGGTTACTACATTCGTATGGTACTACAGCATGGTGGTACTACAGTCTGATGTTACTACATTCTTTTGGTACTACAGTCTGATGGTACTATAGTCTGGTGGTACTATAGTCTGGTGGTGCTACAGCATAGTGGTACTACAGTCTGAGGGTACTTCAGTCTGATATTACTACATTCTTATGGTACTACAGTCAAGTGGTACTACAGTCTGATGGTATTACATTCTTATGGTACTACAGTCAGGTGGTACTACAGTCTGATGGTACTATAGTCTGGTGGTACTACAGTCTGATGGTACTATAGTCTGGTGGTACTACAGCATGGTGGTACTACAGTCAGGTGGTACTACAGTCTGATGTTACTACATTCTTATGGTATTACAGTTGGGTGGTACTACAGTCAGGTGGTACTACAGTCTGATGGTATTACATTCTTATGGTACTACAGCAATGTGGTACTACAGTCTGATGGTACTATAGTCTGTATTATAGTCACTGGGGGCAAACTACCTGCCCTCCAGGACACCTACACCACCCGATGTCACAGGAAGGCCATAAAGATCATCAAGGACAACAACCACCCGAGCCACTGCCTGTTCACCCCGCTATCATCCAGAAGGCGAGGTCAGTACAGATGCATCAAAGTTGAGACTGAAAAACAGCTTCTATCTCAAGCCCATCAGACTGTTAAACAGCCACCACTAACATTGAGTGGCTGCTGCCAACACACTGACTCAACTCCAGCCACTTTAATAATGGGAATTGATGGGAATTGATGTAAAATATATCACTAGCCACTTTAAACAATGCTACTTAATTAATATAATGTTTACATACCCTACATTATTCATCTCATATGTATACGTATATACTGTACTCTATATCATCTACTGCATCTTTATGTAATACATGTATCACTAGCCACTTTAACTATGCCACTTTGTTTACATACTCATCTCATATGTACAGTATATGCTGTACTCGATACCATCTACTGTATCTTGCCTATGCAGCTCTGTACCATCACTCATTCATATATCTTTATGTACATATTCTTTATCCCCATGTTAGGGAAATAACCTGTTAGTAGAATAACCTGTTAGGGGAATAACCTGTTAGTAGAATAACCTGTTAGGGAAGTAACCTACTGGTAGAATAACCTGGTAGTAGAATAACCTGTTAGTAGAATAACCTGTTAGTATAATAACCTGTTAGGGGAATAACCTGTTAGTAGAATAACCTGTTAGGGAAGTAACCTATTAGGGGAATAACCTGTTAGTAGAATAACCTGTTAGTAGAATAACCTGTTAGGGGAATAACCTATTAGTAGAATAACCTGTTAGGGGAATAACCTGTTAGTAGAATAACCTGTTAGGGAAATAACCTATTAGTAGAATAACCTGTTAGTAGAATAACCTGTTAGTAGAATAACCTGTTAGTAGAATAACCTGTTAGGGAAGTAACCTACTGGTAGAATAACCTGGTAGTAGAATAACCTGTTAGTAGAATAACCTGTTAGTATAATAACCTGTTAGGGGAATAACCTGTTAGTAGAATAACCTGTTAGTAGAATAACCTGTTAGTAGAATAACCTGTTAGGGAAATAACCTGTTAGTAGAATAACCTGTTAGTAGAATAACCTGTTAGTAGAATAACCTGTTAGGGGAATAACCTATTAGTAGAATAACCTGTTAGTAGAATAACCTGTTAGTAGAATAACCTGTTAGGGAAATAACCTGTTAGTAGAATAACCTGTTAGTAGAATAACCTGTTAGTAGAATAACCTGTTAGTAGAATAACCTGTTAGTAGAATAACCTGTTAGGGGAATAACCTGTTAGTAGAATAACCTGTTAGTAGAATAACATGTGTGTAAATGTAATAATCTGCTGCTGTATTTTGTCTGTTATCTGTGATGGTTTTGTTTGTCTTGTATAGTTTCTTAATCATTGTGCCTAAACTGTATGTGTAACCATGTATACGCAGGGCCCAGCTGTAAAAGAGACCTTGGTCTCAGTCTGTTTTCCTTGTTGAAATAAAGGTATAATACATCATGGTGGTTCTACAGTCTGATGGTACTACAGCATGGTGGTTCTACAGTCTGATGGTACTACAGTCTGATGGTACTATGGAACATTTGAACATCTTGGCCATGTTCTGTTATAATCTCCACCCGGCACAGCCGGAAGAGGACTGGCCACCCCACATATGCTCTCTCCAATTCTCTTTTTTTCTCTCTCTCGGAGGACCTGAGCCCTAGGACCATGCCCCAGGACTACCTGACATGATGACTCCTTGCTGTCCCCAGTCCACCTGGCCGTGCTGCTGCTCCACTTTCAACTGTTCTGCCTTATTATTATTCGACCATGCTGGTCATTTATGAACATTTGAACTTCTTGGCAATGTTCTGTTATAATCTCTACCCGGCACAGCCAGAAGAGGACTGGCCACCCCACATAGCCTGGTTCCTCTCTAGGTTTCTTCCTAGGTTTTGGCCTTTCTAGGGAGTTTTTCCTAACCACCGTGCTTCTACACCTGCATTGCATGCTTTTTGGGGTTTTAGGCTGGGTTTCTGTACAGCACTTTGAGATATCAGCTGATGTACGAAGGGCTATATAAATAAATTTGATTTGATTTGATTTGATACTACAGCATGGTGGTTCTACAGTCTGATGGTACTACATCATGGTGGTTCTACAGTGTGATGGTACTACATCATGGTGGTTCTACAGTGTGATGGTACTACATCATGGTGGTTCTACAGTGTGATGGTACTACAGCATGGTGGTTCTACAGTGTGATGGTTCTACAGTCTGACGATACTACATCATGGTGGTTCTACAGTGTGATGGTACTACAGTCTGATGGTACTACAGTCTGATGGTACTACATCATGGTGGTTCTACAGTCTGATGGTACTACATAATGGTGGTTCTACAGTCTGATGGTACTACAGTCTGATGGTACTACATCATGGCGGTTCTACAGTCTGATGGTACTACATAATGGTGGTTCTACAGTCTGATGGTACTACAGTCTGGTGGTACTACATCATGGTGGTTCTACAGTCTGATGGTACTACATAATGGTGGTTCTACAGTCTGATGGTACTACAGTCTGATGGTACTACAGTCTGATGGTACTACATCATGGTGGTTCTACAGTCTGATGGTACTACATAATGGTGGTTCTACAGTCTGATGGTACTACATCATGGTGGTTCTACAGTCTGATGGTACTACAGCATGGTGGTTCTACAGTCTGATGGTACTACAGCATGGTGGTTCTGCAGTCTGATGGTACTATATCAATGGTGGTTCTACAGTCTGATGGTACTACAGTCTGATGGTACTACAGTCTGATGGTACTACATCATGGTGATTCTACAGTCTGATGGTACTACATCATGGTGGTTCTACAGTCTGATGGTACTACAGTCTGATGGTACTACATCATGGTGATTCTACAGTCTGATGGTACTACATAATGGTGGTCCTTCAGTCTGATGGTACTACATCATGGTGGTTCTACAGTCTGATGGTACTACATCATGGTGGTCCTTCAGTCTGATGGTACTACATCATGGTGGTTCTACAGTCTGATGGTACTACATCATGGTGATTCTACAGTCTGATGGTACTACATAATGGTGGTCCTTCAGTCTGATGGTACTACATCATGGTGGTCCTTCAGTCTGATGGTACTACATCATGGTGGTTCTACAGTCTGATGGTACTACATCATGGTGGTCCTTCAGTCTGATGGTACTACAGTCTGATGGTACTACATCATGGTGATTCTACAGTCTGATGGTACTACATCATGGTGGTTCTACAGTCTGATGGTACTACAGTCTGATGGTACTACATCATGGTGATTCTACAGCCTGATGATACTCCAGCATGTTGGTTCTACAGTCTGATGGTACTACATCATGGTGGTTCTACAGTCTGATGGTACTACAGCATGGTGGTTCTACAGTCTGATGGTACTACAGCATGGTGGTTCTACAGTCTGATGGTACTACATCATGGTGGTTCTACAGTCTGATGGTACTACATCATGGTGGTTCTACAGTCTGATGGTACTACATCATGGTGGTTCTACAGTCTGATGGTACTACAGCATGGTGGTTCTACAGTCTGATGGTACTACATCATGGTGGTTCATCAGTCTGATGGTACTACAGTATGGTGGTTCTACAGTCTGATGGTACTACAGTCTGATGGTACTACATCATTTGGTGGTTCTACAGTCTGATGGTACTACAGTCTGATGGTACTACATCATGGTGGTTCTACAGTCTGATGGTACTACAGCATGGTGGTTCTACAGTCTGATGGTACTACAGTCTGATGGTACTACACCATGGTGGTTCTACAGTCTGATGGTACTACAGTCTGATGGTTCTACAGTCTGATGGTACTACAGCATGGTGGTTCTACAGTCTGATGGTACTACAGTCTGATGGTACTACATGATGGTGGTTCTACAGTCTGATGGTACTACAGTCTGATGGTACTACAGTCTGATGGTACTACAGTCTGATGGTACTACAGTCTGATGGTACTACAGTCTGATGGTACTACATCATGGTGGTTCTACAGTCTGATGGTACTACAGTCTGATGGTACTACAGTCTGATGGTACTACATCATGGTGGTTCTACAGTCTGATGGTACTACAGTCTGATGGTACTACAGTCTGATGGTACTACATCATGGTGGTTCTACAGTCTGATGGTACTACAGTCTGATGGTACTACAGTCTGATGGTACTACAGTCATGGTCGTTCTACAGTCTGATGGTACTACAGTCTGATGGTTCTACAGTCTGATGGTACTACATAATGGTGGTTCTACAGTCTGATGGTACTACAGTCTGATGGTTCTACTGTCTGATGGTACTACAGTCTGATGGTACTACAGTCTGATGGTTCTACAGTCTGATGGTACTACAGTCTGATGGTACTACAGTCTGATGGTTCTACAGTCTGATGGTACTACATCATGGTGGTTCTACAGTCTGATGGTACTACAGTCTGATGGTACTACAGTCTGATGGTACTACATCATGGTGGTTCTACAGTCTGGTGGTTCTACAGTCTGATGGTACTACAGTCTGATGGTACTACAGTCTGATGGTACTACAGTCTGATGGTTCTACAGTCTGATGGTTCTACAGTCTGATGGTACTACAGTCTGATGGTTCTACAGTCTGATGGTACTACAGTCTGATGGTTCTACAGTCTGATGGTACTACATCATGGTGGTACTACAGTCTGATGGTACTACAGTCTGATGGTTCTACAGTCTGATGGTACTACAGTCTGATGGTACTACAGTCTGATGGTACTACATCATGGTGGTTCTACAGTCTGATGGTTCTACAGTCTGATGGTACTACATCATGGTGGTACTACAGTCTGATGGTACTACATCATGGTGGTTCATCAGTCTGATGGTACTACAGTATGGTGGTTCTACAGTCTGATGGTACTACAGTCTGATGGTACTACATCATTTGGTGGTTCTACAGTCTGATGGTACTACAGTCTGATGGTACTACATCATGGTGGTTCTACAGTCTGATGGTACTACAGCATGGTGGTTCTACAGTCTGATGGTACTACAGTCTGATGGTACTACACCATGGTGGTTCTACAGTCTGATGGTACTACAGTCTGATGGTTCTACAGTCTGATGGTACTACAGCATGGTGGTTCTACAGTCTGATGGTACTACAGTCTGATGGTACTACATGATGGTGGTTCTACAGTCTGATGGTACTACAGTCTGATGGTACTACAGTCTGATGGTACTACAGTCTGATGGTACTACAGTCTGATGGTACTACAGTCTGATGGTACTACAGTCTGATGGTACTACATCATGGTGGTTCTACAGTCTGATGGTACTACAGTCTGATGGTACTACAGTCTGATGGTACTACATCATGGTGGTTCTACAGTCTGATGGTACTACAGTCTGATGGTACTACAGTCTGATGGTACTACATCATGGTGGTTCTACAGTCTGATGGTACTACAGTCTGATGGTACTACAGTCTGATGGTACTACATCATGGTCGTTCTACAGTCTGATGGTACTACAGTCTGATGGTTCTACAGTCTGATGGTACTACATAATGGTGGTTCTACAGTCTGATGGTACTACAGTCTGATGGTTCTACAGTCTGATGGTACTACAGTCTGATGGTACTACAGTCTGATGGTTCTACAGTCTGATGGTACTACAGTCTGATGGTACTACAGTCTGATGGTTCTACAGTCTGATGGTACTACATCATGGTGGTTCTACAGTCTGATGGTACTACAGTCTGATGGTACTACAGTCTGATGGTACTACATCATGGTGGTTCTACAGTCTGATGGTACTACAGTCTGATGGTACTACAGTCTGATGGTTCTACAGTCTGATGGTACTACAGTCTGATGGTTCTACAGTCTGATGGTTCTACAGTCTGATGGTACTACAGTCTGATGGTTCTACAGTCTGATGGTACTACAGTCTGATGGTTCTACAGTCTGATGGTACTACATCATGGTGGTACTACAGTCTGATGGTACTACAGTCTGATGGTTCTACAGTCTGATGGTACTACAGTCTGATGGTACTACAGTCTGATGGTACTACATCATGGTGGTTCTACAGTCTGATGGTTCTACAGTCTGATGGTACTACATCATGGTGGTACTACAGTCTGATGGTACTACATCATGGTGGTCCTACAGTCTGGGGAAGATGGGGCTAAGCCTGCAGAGCACCATTGTTCCTTGTCTCTCTAATGTAATTGGAAGTTTGGCAAAACTCCACGGACTGTAGGAGTGTGTTAGTGTGTGACAGTGTGGAAGGGAGGAGAGCGAGAGAGAGAGAGAGAGAGAGAGAGAGAGAGAGAGAGATAGAGAGAATGTGTGAGTATGTGTCTGTGTGTCAGCAGTATCATCAGAGCGACAGCAGGCATGGAATCACAGAGCACCATGGGACATGCCAGTCACAGAGAGTGGCGGTTCAGAGCACCAGATGCTGAGTGAAGCCACAATGGGGTGACAGTATTAGTCACAGGTCGCATTGAGAGACACACACACACACACCGTGGTGCCGTGGCAGCTTTAGACTTGGTCCCATTGTGAGTCACAGCAGGGGAGCAGAAGAAAAGGCCCTTTCATGAAGTTACCCAGTAATAGTCTAGATAGAAAGGGCTCTACACACCAGGCAGGAAGAAATAAAGCAATCATCTTGGTCTCCAGAATGCTTCTGAGAAAAGACTAATAAATAAACTTAATTGAATATTGTCTTTGAGAAAAACTCTCCTGTCTACCAAATGGATCCACACAAACCACTGTGCACCATCATACAGATGTAGGATCTTCATTTGTCCAATATTGTCACAACAAAATAATCCCGCAGCAACAAGATTTGAATGTTTAGTCCATAATGTCACAGGTGTTAAGCAATTCGCTGGCCAAAGGTAAGATACATAAAAAGTGTGATACTGTTAATATAACTGTCAGGCCCTAATCTGTTTCACCTGTCTTTGTGATGGTCTCCACCCCCCCATCTTCCCCATTATTCACTGTGTATTTATACCTGTGTTCTCTGTTTGCCTTGACCTGTCGTTTGTCTGCCCCTGTGGCTGTAATAAACATTGTTACTTCAACAGTCTGCATTTGGATCTTACCTGAAACGTGATAATACATGTGTGTCAGTGTGGGTTGACAGTAAATGTATGTAAATCACAATGCATTTCCTGCAATCGGGGCGGCAGGGTAGCCAAGTGGTTAGAGTGTTGGACTAGTAACCATAAGGTTGCAAGTTCAAACCCCCAAGCTGACAAGGTACAAATCTGTCGTTCTGCCCCTGAACAGGCAGTTAACACTAGGCCGTCATTGAAAATAAGAAATTAACTGACTTACCTAGTTAAAAAAAGGTAATAAATTAAGATCCTACATCTGTAGGTGAATACCATAGATACATTGTCATCTGGTGACATAAAGGTAGAAGACAAGAGTCAGTGAATCCACTACGTTAACTTCCACATCATCATTCTTGACAATAATTGTTCTGCATCAAAGTATTGTGCTTCTGGTAAGATGTGCTTCTGGTAAGATGTGCTTCTGGTAAGATGTGCTTCTGGTAAGATGTGCTTGTTTTACACATCTCAAGTTACAGATGCAGCACATGTTCAGTTGGATTGTGAGGGAAAGGAAATCTACCCAGTGAAGTTGAGAGCTTTTTGCAATCAAGGTTATTTGACTAAAAGAGGGAGAGGGCAGAGGATGGGTGTGTGGTGACAGCAGAGTATTTATCCCTGAGTCAGGAGGCTGCTATAAATTACATCTGAAATGATGCAGCTATACCTTATCCAGCCAGATTCATGCTTGCTTGGCTCACCACTTGGCTAACACCGGCAGTGTATCAGCAACACTATGGCTACGTCCCAAAAGGCACCCTATTCCTTATGTAGTGCACAACTATTGACCAGGGCCCCATAGGGCTCTGGCCAAAAGAAGTGCACTGTATAGGGTGCCGTTTGGGAGGCAGAATACTTTTCATTTCTTTAATCAAAGTGAACTAGCCAACAACAAGCTGCGGTGTTGTGATTCACTCCAATAAATATAATGTTGGTGCCAAGACAGAGCGATGTCCAAATCAATATTTCTTGTTGGTTTTATTTGGTTGTTGTTTCACCAGGACTCAGGTAGAGGAATATTTTGTGACTCGACTGAAACAGTTGATGAGATTATTTGACTTGTGGGTGTGGTGGCTGGAGTGCTTTTCAATTTGACCAATCGTATATTTACTAATATCTTCACAATGTGGCAGAGGGAGACTATTCTATTTCATAACAGCATTCATGAATAAGCCCTAATAGATGCTTATACATGTTATCATAAATGTAAAAATGCTTATGAATTGAAAATGGAGTTAGTAATATATTCCTGCCAAATTAGACTGTGTAAAATAACTGACAAGAACAGCACAAAATACCCTTCTGTAAATCCTGAATGGGTTCCAGAGAAGAGGCTAATGCTTTCATTAGCATAGCCTGCGTTCCAATCAGAGAAGAGGCTAATGCCTTAGCCCATTAGTTCCAATCAGAGAAGAGGCTAATGCCTTCATTAGCCTGCAGAGAAGAGGCTAATGCCTTCATTTGCATCCCAATCAGAGAAAGGCTAATGCATTAGCATGCCTTCATCAGAGAAGAGGCTAATGCCTTCATAGCATAGCCTGCATCCCAATCAGAGAAGAGGCTAATGCCTTCCATTAGCATAGCCTGCGTTCCAATCAGAGAAGAGGCTAATGCCTTCATTAGCATAGCCTGCATCCCAATCAGAGAAGAGGAGAATGCCTTCATTAGCATAGCCTGCGTTCCAATCAGAGAAGAGGCTAATGCCTTCATTAGCATAGCCTGCATCCCAATCAGAGAAGAGGCTAATGCCTTCATTAGCATAGCCTGCATCCCAATCAGAGAAGAGGCTAATGCCTTCATTAGCATAGCCTGCATCCCAATCAGAGAAGAGGCCAATGCCTTCCATTAGCATAGCCTGCGTTCCAATCAGAGAAGAGGCTAATGCCTTCATTAGCATAGCCTGCATCCCAATCAGAGAAGAGGCTAATGCCTTCATTAGCATAGCCTGCATCCCAATCAGAGAAGAGGCTAATGCCTTCCATTAGCATCCCAATAGCCTGCATCCCAATCAGAGAAGATAATGCCTTCCATAGCCTGCATCCTGCGTTCCAATCAGAGAAGAGGCTAATGCCTTCCATTAGCATAGCCTGCATCCCAATCAGAGAAGAGGCTAATGCCTTCATTAGCATAGCCTGCATCCCAATCAGAGAAGAGGGCTAGCATAGCCTGCATCCCAATCCTTCCATTAGCATAGCCTGCATCCCAATCAGAGAAGCATAGCCTGCATAATGCCTAATGCCTTCATTAGCATAGCCTGCATCCCAATCAGAGAAGAGCTAATGCCTTCATTAATGCCTTCCATTAGCATAGCCTGCGTTCCAATCAGAGAAGAGGCTAATGCCTTCATTAGCATAGCCTGCATCCCAATCAGAGAAGAGGCTAATGCCTTCATTAGCATAGCCTGCATCCCAATCAGAGAAGAGGCTAATGCCTTCCATTAGCATAGCCTGCATCCCAATCAGAGAAGAGGCTAATGCCTTCATTAGCATAGCCCATTCATTATCCCAATCAGAGAAGAGGCTAATGCCTTCATTAGCATAGCCTGCATCCCAATCAGAGAAGAGGCCAATGCCTTCCATTAGCATAGCCTGCGTTCTAATCAGAGAAGAGGCTAATGCCTTCATTAGCATAGCCTGCATCCCAATCAGAGAAGAGGATGCCTTCATTAGCATAGCCTGCATCCTAATGCTAATGCCTTCATTAGCATAGCCTGCATCCCAATCAGAGAAGAGGCTAATGCCTTCCATTAGCATAGCCTGCATCCCAATCAGAGAAAGGCTAATGCCTTCATTAGCATAGCCTCTTAATGCCTTCATTAGCATAGCCTGCATCCCAATCAGAGAAGAGGCTAATGCCTTCATTAGCATGTGCATCCCAATCAGAGAAGAGGCTAATGCCTTCATTAGCATAGCCTTCTGCCTTCATTAGCATATGCATCCCAATCAGAGAAGAGGCTAATGCCTTCATTAGCATAGCCTGCATCCCAATCAGAGAAAGACTATGCCTTTTAGCATAGCCTGCATCCCAATCATTAGCATAGAAGAGGCTAATGCCTTATTAGCATAGCCTGCATCCCAATCAGAGAAGAGGCTAATGCCTTTCCATTAGCATTGCATTCCCAATCAGAGAAGATTCCACAGAATTCAAGTTTAGCCTGTCCCAATGAAAACTCACCCAAATGTAAATCAGAGAAAAACATTAGCATACGCATTCAGAGAAGAGGCTAATGCCTTCATTGCATTCCCAATCAGGAAGAGGCTAATGCCTTCTAGCAGTGTAATCAGAATGAGGCTAATGTTATATGTTAGTGCACATTGTAAATGATGTCTGTTCCCAGTGGGTGTGTCATTACATAGTGTAATAATGGGCTAATGCCTTCACATATGCATGCCTGCAGTGGGTGTCCAACAGAGAAGGGGTTAATGCCTTCACATTGCATATCTGTTCCCAGAAGGGTGTGTCTACAGTGTAATAATGGGGTTATATGTTAGTCACATTGTAAATGATGTCTGTTCCCAGTGGGTGTGTCTACAGTGTAATAATGGGGTTATATGTTAGTCACATTGTAAATGATGTCTGTTCCCAGTGGGTGTGTCTACAGTGTAATAATGGGGTTATATGTTAGTCACATTGTAAATGATGTCTGTTCCCAGTGGGTGTGTCTACAGTGTAATAATGGGGTTATATGTTAATCACATTGTAAATGATGTCTGTTCCCAGTGGGTGTGTCTACAGTGTAATAATGGGGTTATATGTTAGTCACATTGTAAATGATGTCTGTTCCCAGTGGGTGTGTCTACAGTGTAATAATGGGGTTATATGTTAGTCACATTGTAAATGATGTCTGTTCCCAGTGGGTGTGTCTACAGTGTAATAATGGGGTTATATGTTAGTCACATTGTAAATGATGTCTGTTCCCAGTGGGTGTGTCTACAGTGTAATAATGGGGTTATATGTTAGTCACATTGTAAATGATGTCTGTTCCCAGTGGGTGTGTCTACAGTGTAATAATGGGGTTATATGTTAGTCACATTGTAAATGATGTCTGTTCCCAGTGGGTGTGTCTACAGTGTAATAATGGGGTTATATGTTAGTCACATTGTAAATGATGTCTGTTCCCAGTGGGTGTGTCTACAGTGTAATAATGGGGTTATATGTTAGTCACATTGTAAATGATGTCTGTTCCCAGTGGGTGTGTGTTACAGTGTAATAATGGGGTTATATGTTAGTCACATTGTAAATGATGTCTGTTCCCAGTGGGTGTGTCTACAGTGTAATAATGGGGTTATATGTTAGTCACATTGTAAATGATGTCTGTTCCCAGTGGGTGTGTCTACAGTGTAATAATGGGGTTATATGTTAGTCACATTGTAAATGATGTCTGTTCCCAGTGGGTGTGTCTACAGTGTAATAATGGGGTTATATGTTAGTCACATTGTAAATGATGTCTGTTCCCAGTGGGTGTGTCTACAGTGTAATAATGGGGTTATATGTTAGTCACATTGTAAATGATGTCTGTTCCCAGTGGGTGTGTCTACAGTGTAATAATGGGGTTATATGTTAGTCACATTGTAAATGATGTCTGTTCCCAGTGGGTGTGTCTACAGTGTAATAATGGGGTTATATGTTAGTCACATTGTAAATGATGTCTGTTCCCAGTGGGTGTGTCTACAGTGTAATAATGGGGTTATATGTTAGTCACATTGTAAATGATGTCTGTTCCCAGTGGGTGTGTCTACAGTGTAATAATGGGGTTATATGTTAGTCACATTGTAAATGATGTCTGTTCCCAGTGGGTGTGTCTACAGTGTAATAATGGGGTTATATGTTAGTCACATTGTAAATGATGTCTGTTCCCAGTGGGTGTGTCTACAGTGTAATAATGGGGTTATATGTTAGTCACATTGTAAATGATGTCTGTTCCCAGTGGGTGTGTCACAGTGTAATAATGGGGTTATATGTTAGTCACATTGTAAATGATGTCTGTTCCCAGTGGGTGTGTCTACAGTGTAATAATGGGGTTATATGTTAGTCACATTGTAAATGATGTCTGTTCCCAGTGGGTGTGTCTACAGTGTAATAATGGGGTTATATGTTAGTCACATTGTAAATGATGTCTGTTCCCAGTGGGTGTGTCTACAGTGTAATAATGGGGTTATATGTTAGTCACATTGTAAATGATGTCTGTTCCCAGTGGGTGTGTCTACAGTGTAATAATGGGGTTATATGTTAGTCACATTGTAAATGATGTCTGTTCCCAGTGGGTGTGTCTACAGTGTAATAATGGGGTTATATGTTAGTCACATTGTAAATGATGTCTGTTCCCAGTGGGTGTGTCTACAGTGTAATAATGGGGTTATATGTTAGTCACATTGTAAATGATGTCTGTTCCCAGTGGGTGTGTCTACAGTGTAATAATGGGGTTATATGTTAGTCACATTGTAAATGATGTCTGTTCCCAGTGGGTGTGTCTACAGTGTAATAATGGGGTTATATGTTAGTCACATTGTAAATGATGTCTGTTCCCAGTGGGTGTGTCTACAGTGTAATAATGGGGTTATATGTTAGTCACATTGTAAATGATGTCTGTTCCCAGTGGGTGTGTCTACAGTGTAATAATGGGGTTATATGTTAGTCACATTGTAAATGATGTCTGTTCCCAGTGGGTGTGTCTACAGTGTAATAATGGGGTTATATGTTAGTCACATTGTAAATGATGTCTGTTCCCAGTGGGTGTGTCTACAGTGTAATAATGGGGTTATATGTTAGTCACATTGTAAATGATGTCTGTTCCCAGTGGGTGTGTCTACAGTGTAATAATGGGGTTATATGTTAGTCACATTGTAAATGATGTCTGTTCCCAGTGGGTGTGTCAACCATTGTAAATGATGTCTGTTGGGTGTGTCTACAGTGTAATAATGGGGTTATATGTTAGTCACATTGTAAATGATGTCTGTTCCCAGTGGGTGTGTCTACAGTGTAATAATGGGGTTATATGTTAGTCACATTGTAAATGATGTCTGTTCCCAGTGGGTGTGTCTACAGTGTAATAATGGGGTTATATGTTAGTCACATTGTAAATGATGTCTGTTCCCAGTGGGTGTGTCTACAGTGTAATAATGGGGTTATATGTTAGTCACATTGTAAATGATGTCTGTTCCCAGTGGGTGTGTCTACAGTGTAATAATGGGGTTATATGTTAGTCACATTGTAAATGATGTCTGTTCCCAGTGGTCACATTGTGTGTCTACAGTGTAATAATGGGGTTATATGTTAGTCACATTGTAAATGATGTCTGTTCCCAGTGGGTGTGTCTACAGTGTAATAATGGGGTTATATGTTAGTCACATTGTAAATGATGTCTGTTCCCAGTGGGTGTGTCTACAGTGTAATAATGGGGTTATATGTTAGTCACATTGTAAATGATGTCTGTTCCCAGTGGGTGTGTCTACAGTGTAATAATGGGGTTATATGTTAGTCACATTGTAAATGATGTCTGTTCCCAGTGGGTGTGTCTACAGTGTAATAATGGGGTTATATGTTAGTCACATTGTATGATGTAATGGGGTTATATGTTAGTCACATTGTAAATGATGTCTGTTCCCAGTGGGTGTGTCTACAGTGTAATAATGGGGTTATATGTTAGTCACATTGTAAATGATGTCTGTTCCCAGTGGGTGTGTCTACAGTGTAATAATGGGGTTATATGTTAGTCACATTGTAAATGATGTCTGTTCCCAGTGGGTGTGTCTACAGTGTAATAATGGGGTTATATGTTAGTCACATTGTAAATGATGTCTGTTCCCAGTGGGTGTGTCTACAGTGTAATAATGGGGTTATATGTTAGTCACATTGTAAATGATGTCTGTTCCCAGTGGGTGTGTCTACAGTGTAATAATGGGGTTATATGTTAGTCACATTGTAAATGATGTCTGTTCCCAGTGGGTGTGTCTACAGTGTAATAATGGGGTTATATGTTAGTCACATTGTAAATGATGTCTGTTCCCAGTGGGTGTGTCTACAGTGTAATAATGGGGTTATATGGGTAAATGTGTCTACAGTGTAATAATGGGGTTATATGTTAGTCACATTGTAAATGATGTCTGTTCCCAGTGGGTGTGTCTACAGTGTAATAATGGGGTTATATGTTAGTCACATTGTAAATGATGTCTGTTCCCAGTGGGTGTGTCTACAGTGTAATAATGGGGTTATATGTTAGTCACATTGTAAATGATGTCTGTTCCCAGTGGGTGTGTCTACAGTGTAATAATGGGGTTATATGTTAGTCACATTGTAAATATATGTTAGTGGGTGTGTCACATTGTTAGTCACATTGTAAATGATGTCTGTTCCCAGTGGGTGTGTCTACAGTGTAATAATGGGGTTATATGTTAGTCACATTGTAAATGATGTCTGTTCCCAGTGGGTGTGTCTACAGTGTAATAATGGGGTTATATGTTAGTCACATTGTAAATGATGTCTGTTCCCAGTGGGTGTGTCTACAGTGTAATAATGGGGTTATATGTTAGTCACATTGTAAATGATGTCTGTTCCCAGTGGGTGTGTCTACAGTGTAATAATGGGGTTATATGTTAGTCACATTGTAAATGATGTCTGTTCCCAGTGGGTGTGTCTACAGTGTAATAATGGGGTTATATGTTAGTCACATTGTAAATGATGTCTGTTCCCAGTGGGTGTGTCTACAGTGTAATAATGGGGTTATATGTTATGTCTGTTCACATTGTAAATGATGTATGTTCACATTGTAAATGATGTCAGTGGGTGTGTCTACAGTGTAATAATGGGGTTATATGTTAGTCACATTGTAAATGATGTCTGTTCCCAGTGGGTGTGTCTACAGTGTAATAATGGGGTTATATGTTAGTCACATTGTAAATGATGTCTGTTCCCAGTGGGTGTGTCTACAGTGTAATAATGGGGTTATATGTTAGTCACATTGTAAATGATGTCTGTTCCCAGTGGGTGTGTCTACAGTGTAATAATGGGGTTATATGTTAGTCACATTGTAAATGATGTCTGTTCCCAGTGGGTGTGTCTACAGTGTAATAATGGGGTTATATGTTAGTCACATTGTAAATGATGTCTGTTCCCAGTGGGTGTGTCTACAGTGTAATAATGGGGTTATATGTTAGTCACATTGTAAATGATGTCTGTTCCCAGTGGGTGTGTCTACAGTGTAATAATGGGGTTATATGTTAGTCACATTGTAAATGATGTCTGTTCCCAGTGGGTGTGTCTACAGTGTAATAATGGGGTTATATGTTAGTCACATTGTAAATGATGTCTGTTCCCAGTGGGTGTGTCTACAGTGTAATAATGGGGTTATATGTTAGTCACATTGTAAATGATGTCTGTTCCCAGTGGGTGTGTCTACAGTGTAATAATGGGGTTATATGTTAGTCACATTGTAAATGATGTCTGTTCCCAGTGGGTGTGTCTACAGTGTAATAATGGGGTTATATGTTAGTCACATTGTAAATGATGTCTGTTCCCAGTGGGTGTGTCTACAGTGTAATAATGGGGTTATATGTTAGTCACATTGTAAATGATGTCTGTTCCCAGTGGGTGTGTCTACAGTGTAATAATGGGGTTATATGTTAGTCACATTGTAAATGATGTCTGTTCCCAGTGGGTGTGTCTACAGTGTAATAATGGGGTTATATGTTAGTCACATTGTAAATGATGTCTGTTCCCAGTGGGTGTGTCTACAGTGTAATAATGGGGTTATATGTTAGTCACATTGTAAATGATGTCTGTTCCCAGTGGGTGTGTCTACAGTGTAATAATGGGGTTATATGTTAGTCACATTGTAAATGATGTCTGTTCCCAGTGGGTGTGTCTACAGTGTAATAATGGGGTTATATGTTAGTCACATTGTAAATGATGTCTGTTCCCAGTGGGTGTGTCTACAGTGTAATAATGGGGTTATATGTTAGTCACATTGTAAATGATGTCTGTTCCCAGTGGGTGTGTCTACAGTGTAATAATGGGGTTATATGTTAGTCACATTGTAAATGATGTCTGTTCCCAGTGGGTGTGTCTACAGTGTAATAATGGGGTTATATGTTAGTCACATTGTAAATGATGTCTGTTCCCAGTGGGTGTGTCTACAGTGTAATAATGGGGTTATATGTTAGTCACATTGTAAATGATGTCTGTTCCCAGTGGGTGTGTCTACAGTGTAATAATGGGGTTATATGTTAGTCACATTGTAAATGATGTCTGTTCCCAGTGGGTGTGTCTACAGTGTAATAATGGGGTTATATGTTAGTCACATTGTAAATGATGTCTGTTCCCAGTGGGTGTGTCTACAGTGTAATAATGGGGTTATATGTTAGTCACATTGTAAATGATGTCTGTTCCCAGTGGGTGTGTCTACAGTGTAATAATGGGGTTATATGTTAGTCACATTGTAAATGATGTCTGTTCCCAGTGGGTGTGTCTACAGTGTAATAATGGGGTTATATGTTAGTCACATTGTAAATGATGTCTGTTCCCAGTGGGTGTGTCTACCCAGTGTAATAATGGGGTTATATGTTAGTCACATTGTAAATGATGTCTGTTCCCAGTGGGTGTGTCTACAGTGTAATAATGGGGTTATATGTTAGTCACATTGTAAATGATGTCTGTTCCCAGTGGGTGTGTCTACAGTGTAATAATGGGGTTATATGTTAGTCACATTGTAAATGATGTCTGTTCCCAGTGGGTGTGTCTACAGTGTAATAATGGGGTTATATGTTAGTCACATTGTAAATGATGTCTGTTCCCAGTGGGTGTGTCTACAGTGTAATAATGGGGTTATATGTTAGTCACATTGTAAATGATGTCTGTTCCCAGTGGGTGTGTCTACAGTGTAATAATGGGGTTATATGTTAGTCACATTGTAAATGATGTCTGTTCCCAGTGGGTGTGTCTACAGTGTAATAATGGGGTTATATGTTAGTCACATTGTAAATGATGTCTGTTCCCAGTGGGTGTGTCTACAGTGTAATAATGGGGTTATATGTTAGTCACATTGTAAATGATGTCTGTTCCCATGGGGTGGGTGTGTCTACAGTGTAATAATGGGGTTATATGTTAGTCACATTGTAAATGATGTCTGTTCCCAGTGGGTGTGTCTACAGTGTAATAATGGGGTTATATGTTAGTCACATTGTAAATGATGTCTGTTCCCAGTGGGTGTGTCTACAGTGTAATAATGGGGTTATATGTTAGTCACATTGTAAATGATGTCTGTTCCCAGTGGGTGTGTCTACAGTGTAATAATGGGGTTATATGTTAGTCACATTGTAAATGATGTCTGTTCCCAGTGGGTGTGTCTACAGTGTAATAATGGGGTTATATGTTAGTCACATTGTAAATGATGTCTGTTCCCAGTGGGTGTGTCTACAGTGTAATAATGGGGTTATATGTTAGTCACATTGTAAATGATGTCTGTTCCCAGTGGGTGTGTCTACAGTGTAATAATGGGGTTATATGTTAGTCACATTGTAAATGATGTCTGTTCCCAGTGGGTGTGTCTACAGTGTAATAATGGGGTTATATGTTAGTCACATTGTAAATGATGTCTGTTCCCAGTGGGTGTGTCTACAGTGTAATAATGGGGTTATATGTTAGTCACATTGTAAATGATGTCTGTTCCCAGTGGGTGTGTCTACAGTGTAATAATGGGGTTATATGTTAGTCACATTGTAAATGATGTCTGTTCCCAGTGGGTGTGTCTACAGTGTAATAATGGGGTTATATGTTAGTCACATTGTAAATGATGTCTGTTCCCAGTGGGTGTGTCTACAGTGTAATAATGGGGTTATATGTTAGTCACATTGTAAATGATGTCTGTTCCCAGTGGGTGTGTCTACAGTGTAATAATGGGGTTATATGTTAGTCACATTGTAAATGATGTCTGTTCCCAGTGGGTGTGTCTACAGTGTAATAATGGGGTTATATGTTAGTCACATTGTAAATGATGTCTGTTCCCAGTGGGTGTGTCTACAGTGTAATAATGGGGTTATATGTTAGTCACATTGTAAATGATGTCTGTTCCCAGTGGGTGTGTCTACAGTGTAATAATGGGGTTATATGTTAGTCACATTGTAAATGATGTCTGTTCCCAGTGGGTGTGTCTACAGTGTAATAATGGGGTTATATGTTAGTCACATTGTAAATGATGTCTGTTCCCAGTGGGTGTGTCTACAGTGTAATAATGGGGTTATATGTTAGTCACATTGTAAATGATGTCTGTTCCCAGTGGGTGTGTCTACAGTGTAATAATGGGGTTATATGTTAGTCACATTGTAAATGATGTCTGTTCCCAGTGGGTGTGTCTACAGTGTAATAATGGGGTTATATGTTAGTCACATTGTAAATGATGTCTGTTCCCAGTGGGTGTGTCTACAGTGTAATAATGGGGTTATATGTTAGTCACATTGTAAATGATGTCTGTTCCCAGTGGGTGTGTCTACAGTGTAATAATGGGGTTATATGTTAGTCACATTGTAAATGATGTCTGTTCCCAGTGGGTGTGTCTACAGTGTAATAATGGGGTTATATGTTAGTCACATTGTAAATGATGTCTGTTCCCAGTGGGTGTGTCTACAGTGTAATAATGGGGTTATATGTTAGTCACATTGTAAATGATGTCTGTTCCCAGTGGGTGTGTCTACAGTGTAATAATGGGGTTATATGTTAGTCACATTGTAAATGATGTCTGTTCCCAGTGGGTGTGTCTACAGTGTAATAATGGGGTTATATGTTAGTCACATTGTAAATGATGTCTGTTCCCAGTGGGTGTGTCTACAGTGTAATAATGGGGTTATATGTTAGTCACATTGTAAATGATGTCTGTTCCCAGTGGGTGTGTCTACAGTGTAATAATGGGGTTATATGTTAGTCACATTGTAAATGATGTCTGTTCCCAGTGGGTGTGTCTACAGTGTAATAATGGGGTTATATGTTAGTCACATTGTAAATGATGTCTGTTCCCAGTGGGTGTGTCTACAGTGTAATAATGGGGTTATATGTTAGTCACATTGTAAATGATGTCTGTTCCCAGTGGGTGTGTCTACAGTGTAATAATGGGGTTATATGTTAGTCACATTGTAAATGATGTCTGTTCCCAGTGGGTGTGTCTACAGTGTAATAATGGGGTTATATGTTAGTCACATTGTAAATGATGTCTGTTCCCAGTGGGTGTGTCTACAGTGTAATAATGGGGTTATATGTTAGTCACATTGTAAATGATGTCTGTTCCCAGTGGGTGTGTCTACAGTGTAATAATGGGGTTATATGTTAGTCACATTGTAAATGATGTCTGTTCCCAGTGGGTGTGTCTACAGTGTAATAATGGGGTTATATGTTAGTCACATTGTAAATGATGTCTGTTCCCAGTGGGTGTGTCTACAGTGTAATAATGGGGTTATATGTTAGTCACATTGTAAATGATGTCTGTTCCCAGTGGGTGTGTCTACAGTGTAATAATGGGGTTATATGTTAGTCACATTGTAAATGATGTCTGTTCCCAGTGGGTGTGTCTACAGTGTAATAATGGGGTTATATGTTAGTCACATTGGATGTGTAAGTGTAATAATGGGGTTATATGTTAGTCACATTGTAAATGATGTCTGTTCCCAGTGGGTGTGTCTACAGTGTAATAATGGGGTTATATGTTAGTCACATTGTAAATGATGTCTGTTCCCAGTGGGTGTGTCTACAGTGTAATAATGGGGTTATATGTTAGTCACATTGTAAATGATGTCTGTTCCCAGTGGGTGTGTCTACAGTGTAATAATGGGGTTATATGTTAGTCACATTGTAAATGATGTCTGTTCCCAGTGGTTAGTCACATTGTAAATGATGTCTGTTCCCAGTGGGTGTCTACAGTGTAATAATGGGGTTATATGTTAGTCACATTGTAAATGATGTCTGTTCCCAGTGGGTGTGTCAACAGTGTAATAATGGGGTTATATGTTAGTCACATTGTAAATGATGTCTGTTCCCAGTGGGTGTGTCTACAGTGTAATAATGGGGTTATATGTTAGTCACATTGTAAATGATGTCTGTTCCCAGTGGGTGTGTCTACAGTGTAATAATGGGGTTATATGTTAGTCACATTGTAAATGATGTCTGTTCCCAGTGGGTGTGTCTACAGTGTAATAATGGGGTTATATGTTAGTCACATTGTAAATGATGTCTGTTCCCAGTGGGTGTGTCTACAGTGTAATAATGGGGTTATATGTTAGTCACATTGTAAATGATGTCTGTTCCCAGTGGGTGTGTCTACAGTGTAATAATGGGGTTATATGTTAGTCACATTGTAAATGATGTCTGTTCCCAGTGGGTGTGTCTACAGTGTAATAATGGGGTTATATGTTAGTCACATTGTAAATGATGTCTGTTCCCAGTGGGTGTGTCTACAGTGTAATAATGGGGTTATATGTTAGTCACATTGTAAATGATGTCTGTTCCCAGTGGGTGTGTCTACAGTGTAATAATGGGGTTATATGTTAGTCACATTGTAAATGATGTCTGTTCCCAGTGGGTGTGTCTACAGTGTAATAATGGGGTTATATGTTAGTCACATTGTAAATGATGTCTGTTCCCAGTGGGTGTGTACCCATTGTAAATGAATGGGTGTGTCTACAGTGTAATAATGGGGTTATATGTTAGTCACATTGTAAATGATGTCTGTTCCCAGTGGGTGTGTCTACAGTGTAATAATGGGGTTATATGTTAGTCACATTGTAAATGATGTCTGTTCCCAGTGGTGTGTCTACAGTGTAATAATGGGGTTATATGTTAGTCACATTGTAAATGATGTCTGTTCCCAGTGGGTGTGTCTACAGTGTAATAATGGGGTTATATGTTAGTCACATTGTAAATGATGTCTGTTCCCAGTGGGTGTGTCTACAGTCACATTGTAAATAATGGGTGTCTACAGTGTAATAATGGGGTTAGTCACATTGTAAATGATGTCTGTTCCCAGTGGGTGTGTCTACAGTGTAATAATGGGGTTATATGTTAGTCACATTGTAAATGATGTCTGTTCCCAGTGGGTGTGTCTACAGTGTAATAATGGGGTTATATGTTAGTCACATTGTAAATGATGTCTGTTCCCAGTGGGTGTGTCTACAGTGTAATAATGGGGTTATATGTTAGTCACATTGTAAATGATGTCTGTTCCCAGTGGGTGTGTCTACAGTGTAATAATGGGGTTATATGTTAGTCACATTGTAAATGATGTCTGTTCCCAGTGGGTGTGTCTACAGTGTAATAATGGGGTTATATGTTAGTCACATTGTAAATGATGTCTGTTCCCAGTGGGTGTGTCTACAGTGTAATAATGGGTTTATATGTTAGTCACATTGTAAATGATGTCTGTTCCCAGTGGGTGTGTCTACAGTGTAATAATGGGGTTATATGTTGGTCACATTGTAAATGATGTCTGTTCCCAGTGGGTGTGTCTACAGTGTAATAATGGGTTTATATGTTAGTCACATTGTAAATGATGTCTGTTCCCAGTGGGTGTGTCTACAGTGTAATAATGGGGTTATATGTTAGTCACATTGTAAATGATGTCTGTTCCCAGTGGGTGTGTCTACAGTGTAATAATGGGGTTATATGTTAGTCACATTGTAAATGATGTCTGTCTGTTCCCAGTGGGTGTGTCTACAGTGTAATAATGGGGTTATATGTTAGTCACATTGTAAATGATGTCTGTTCCCAGTGGGTGTGTCTACAGTGTAATAATGGGGTTATATGTTAGTCACATTGTAAATGATGTCTGTTCCCAGTGGGTGTGTCTACAGTGTAATAATGGGGTTATATGTTAGTCACATTGTAAATGATGTCTGTTCCCAGTGGGTGTGTCTACAGTGTAATAATGGGGTTATATGTTGGTCACATTGTAAATGATGTCTGTTCCCAGTGGGTGTGTCTACAGTGTAATAATGGGGTTATATGTTAGTCACATTGTAAATGATGTCTGTTCCCAGTGGGTGTGTCTACAGTGTAATAATGGGGTTATATGTTAGTCACATTGTAAATGATGTCTGTTCCCAGTGGGTGTGTCTACAGTGTAATAATGGGGTTATATGTTAGTGACATTGTAAATGATGTCTGTTCCCAGTGGGTGTGTCTACAGTGTAATAATGGGGTTATATGTTAGTCACATTGTAAATGATGTCTGTTCCCAGTGGGTGTGTCTACAGTGTAATAATGGGGTTATATGTTAGTCACATTGTAAATGATGTCTGTTCCCAGTGGGTGTGTCTACAGTGTAATAATGGGGTTATATGTTAGTCACATTGTAAATGATGTCTGTTCCCAGTGGGTGTGTCTACAGTGTAATAATGGGGTTATATGTTAGTCACATTGTAAATGATGTCTGTTCCCAGTGGGTGTGTCTACAGTGTAATAATGGGGTTATATGTTAGTCACATTGTAAATGATGTCTGTTCCCAGTGGGTGTGTCTACAGTGTAATAATGGGGTTATATGTTAGTCACATTGTAAATGATGTCTGTTCCCAGTGGGTGTGTCTACAGTGTAATAATGGGGTTATATGTTAGTCACATTGTAAATGATGTCTGTTCCCAGTGGGTGTGTCTACAGTGTAATAATGGGGTTATATGTTAGTCACATTGTAAATCCCAGTGGGTGTGTAATGATGTCTGTTCCCAGTGGGTGTGTCTACAGTGTAATAATGGGGTTATATGTTAGTCACATTGTAAATGATGTCTGTTCCCAGTGGGTGTGTCTACAGTGTAATAATGGGGTTATATGTTAGTCACATTGTAAATGATGTCTGTTCCCAGTGGGTGTGTCTACAGTGTAATAATGGGGTTATATGTTAGTCACATTGTAAATGATGTGTGTCCCAGTGGGTGTGTCTACAGTGTAATAATGGGGTTATATGTTATTCACATTGTAAATGATGGGGTATGTTCCCAGTGGGTGTGTCTACAGTGTAATAATGGGGTTATATGTTAGTCACATTGTAAATGATGTCTGTTCCCAGTGGGTGTGTCTACAGTGTAATAATGGGGTTATATGTTAGTCACATTGTAAATGATGTCTGTTCCCAGTGGGTGTGTCTACAGTGTAATAATGGGGTTATATGTTAGTCACATTGTAAATGATGTCTGTTCCCAGTGGGTGTGTCTACAGTGTAATAATGGGGTTATATGTTAGTCACATTGTAAATGATGTCTGTTCCCAGTGGGTGTGTCTACAGTGTAATAATGGGGTTATATGTTAGTCACATTGTAAATGATGTCTGTTCCCAGTGGGTGTGTCTACAGTGTAATAATGGGGTTATATGTTAGTCACATTGTAAATGATGTCTGTTCCCAGTGGGTGTGTCTACAGTGTAATAATGGGGTTATATGTTAGTCACATTGTAAATGATGTCTGTTCCCAGTGGGTGTGTCTACAGTGTAATAATGGGGTTATATGTTAGTCACATTGTAAATGATGTCTGTTACCAGTGGGTGTGTCTAAATGACAGTGTAATAATGGGGTTATATGTTAGTCACATTGTAAATGATGTCTGTTCCCAGTGGGTGTGTCTACAGTGTAATAATGGGGTTATATGTTAGTCACATTGTAAAGTCCGGTAAAGAATCATTCACACCTGGGTTTAAATATTTTTTGAAATCTTTCAAGTAAAAACAGCGTTTGCTAAGCTGGTCTGGACAGCCAAATGGGCAGGTTTTGTACTTGTGTGACTATTGTACTGGCTCCATTGCAACAGATGAGTACAATCAAGCCCAGCAAAAGTGTTTGAAATGGTTTCAAATAGTATTTGTACACAGCTCTGGATGAATGTCTCCACAAGATGTGCCTAAACCGCCGCAATACAGAAGTGTATTAATTTGCATGAATAAATAATGATCATAGTTCTATTCTTCCTTCCAGACAGGAAGGTAATGTAGGTTTGTGGTTGACTGGGAAATGAAATACCACTGAGACTGCTGCTACATTATTCAACAAGATGTAAGCAATCTGTGTAGTGTGTGTCACTCTCTTATTCATTCTGTCTGTCTGTCTGTCTGTCTGTCTGTCTGTCTGTCTGTCTGTCTGTCTGTCTGTCTGTCTGTCTGTCTGTCTGTCTGTCTGTCTGTCTGTCTGTCTGTCTGTCTGTCTGTCTGTCTCTCTCTCTCTCTCTCTCTCTCTCCCTCCCTCTCTCTCCCTCTCTCTCCCTCTCTCTCTCTGTGTGTATGTGTATGTATGTGTGTAGTGTATTGTGGTCGCACTGCAGCCTGAAAGTAAGGATTAAAGAAGCAGTAACCAAGCAGCGGTCAGGACCGAGGACAGCGGTCGGGACCGAGGACAGAGGTCGGGACCGAGGACAGCGGTCGGGACCGAGGACAGCGGTCGGGACCGAGGACAGCGGTCGGGACCGAGGACAACGGTCGGGACCGAGGACAACGGTCGGGACCGAGTACAGAGGTCAGGACCGAGGACAGCGGTCAGGACCGAGGACAGCGGTCAGGACCAAGGACAGTGGTCAGGACCAAAACATAGGCGTTAGTTAGTTTCCTCTTTTAGGTGTACTTTGTGGTCCTGGTAAAATGTATGGCAGAAGATGTAAATCAAAACGACTGTTGGTTTTCTTCCACTTGGAAGCAGAGTGAAGGAGATGACTGTAATATCCCTGACATCTCCTATGTTAACAACAGTCAGAGATGGCTATATGTTCATTCTGTCTGCGTCAGTATCCATTAGCAACTCAGTGTTATTTTAACCAGAAGACACTGAAAGTGAAATCCATCGGTCTATTCACGTAACAGACAGTTTGTTCTTTCAGCTTTTACAACATTATGTGAAGAGAAAGTATTTATGTCAGGGATAGACTCTGTGATACGAATGTCTTTCTGTTTCTGTCAGGGAAAGACTTATTTAAGATAACAGTAGCATAAAAGTGGGTGAGATTTTAAAGGAATGCTTGTTTGCTCCAGTGTGTATAAATGCTTCTTCCACATAAGGTCTGTGTCCCAAATGGCAGCCTATTTTCTATACAAGTTACTACATTTGACCAGAGCCCAATGGGATACCCTATGGGCCCTGGTAAAAAAAGTAGTGCACTACACAGGGAATAGGGTGCCACTCAGGACACGCTGAAGGTCATCTGAGACACACTTAGGAGGAACCATAATTAAGAGACCATTTTCTCTCATCACAAAGAGTCTCTGGTGAGGTTATGATTCATCCGGACTTTCTAGGGCCACCTTTTTCTTCACGTTTCAAGTGTATGCGTCCCAAATGGCACCCTATTCTCTAAATAGTGCACTACTTTTGAACAGGGCTCATAGGGCTCTAGTCAAAAGTAATGCAGTATGTAAGGAATAGGGTAGGGAATAGGTTGCCATTTGGGACACAGTCCTTCTAGCATGAGTATCATTAGGATCTACAGGTATGTGTAATTATATGTGACCTTGGCTTTGGTTGACGGAAGTGCTGTGTGTTTACGATGACTCGATTTAAAACATGAGAACCCATCAAGGTTTTATCAAGTGTGGTATGTTGAGAGGTATCTGAGGAACGCCAATGGAGATGTTTTGTATTGTGCATTTGTTTATATCCTGCTGCTGAAATAATTACAGTTTCTTTAAACAACTCCACAGAAATACAAAATGTATAGGTTACAAAATGAATGGGATGCCATTACAACCAATAGCATCCAAATATGCTGAGAATCTCAATTCCAACTTCCCTCTGAGATCTGACAGTGCTGTGTGTAGCCGTACTATCCACACGGTTTCTATTGGAATACTGGACCTAGATCTGTGTTAGGAGGGTTCTATCCACACGGTTTCTATTGGAATACTGGACCTAGATCTGTGTTAGGAGGGTTCTATCCACACGGTTTCTATTGGAATACTGGACCTCAATCTGTGTTAGGAGGGTTCTATTGGAATACTGGACCTCAATCTGTGTTAGGAGGGTTCTATTGGAATACTGGACCTAGATCTGTGTTAGGAGGGTTCTATCCACACGGTTTCTATTGGAATACTGGACCTCAATCTGTGTTCGGAGGGTTCAATCCAAACGGTTCCTATTGGAATACTGGACCTAGATCTGTGTTTGGAGGGTTGTATCAACACGGTTTCTATTGGAATACTGGACCTCAATCTGTGTTAGGAGGGTTCAATCCACACGGTTTCTATTGGAATACTGGACCTCAATCTGTGTTCGGAGGGTTCAATCCAAACGGTTCCTATTGGAATACTGGACCTAGATCTGTGTTTGGAGGGTTGTATCAACACGGTTTCTATTGGAATACTGGACCTCAATCTGTGTTAGGAGGGTTCAATCCACACGGTTTCTATTGGAATACTGGACCTCAATCTGTGTTAGGAGGGTTCTATTGGAATACTGGACCTCAATCTGTGTTAGGAGGGTTCTATTGGAATACTGGACCTAGATCTGTGTTAGGAGGGTTCTATTGGAATACTGGACCTCAATCTGTGTTAGGAGGGTTCTATTGGAATACTGGACCTAGATCTGTGTTAGGAGGGTTCTATCCACACGGTTTCTATTGGAATACTGGACCTAGATCTGTGTTAGGAAGGTACCATTGGAATACTGGACCTAGATCTGTGTTAGGAGGGTCCTATTGGAATACTGGACCTAGATCTGTGTTAGGAGGGTCCTATTGGAATACTGGACCTAGATCTGTGTTAGGAGGGTCCTATTGGAATACTGGACCTCAAACTGTGATAGGGGGGTTCTTTTGGAATACTGGACCTAGAGACTTGAGGTTCATTCTATGGTTGACTCACCCTGACCACGGTTTCTACCCACTGAAGACATGGTTGATATTGGAACGTCGGATGTGAGTGTTTTCTTAGGAGTTAATCACAAGCTAGGTTTTAAATAACCATATTGATTAGTGGTTGTTTGTTAGGCTAAGCCTCCATCCCCTCCTTCCTTCCTTCCTTCCTTCCTCCCCTCCCTCCTTCTCCTCCCCTCCCTTCCACGCATAATTTATCCCAGATTACTGATGGATGGAGGGGGAATTGACATGGGGAGTCAGCAACAGAAACATTTTGTTTATTCACACATGGACGATTGATCGTTGAATATCGATTTGATAATTGTTACTTTCACCCAGCTGGGTGGCTGGGTTGTGGAGAAAAATAAGGCTGTGGGACTCCCATCCCAGGCCTGTGGGCTGTGAGAATAGATCTGTCTGTGGTTCTTACCCAAGTTCCCAGTCATCAGATAGGCGTTGTGGAAATCCTTCATGCCCAGGCCAACGATGTGGATGAATTCCTCGATGACCTGCATCAGCTCCACTGCACCTGGATAGATCTAGAGAGACGACAACAACATTACAGTTAACAAGTGAGAGGTCAGGACAACATTACAGTTAACTAGTGAGAGGTCAGGACAACATTACAGTTAACTAGTGAGAGGTCAGGACAACATTACAGTTAACTAGTGAGAGGTCAGGACAACATTACAGTTAACTAGTGAGAGGTCAGGACAACATTACAGTTAACTAGTGAGAGGTCAGGACAACATTACAGTTAACTAGTGAGAGGTCAGGACAACATTACAGTTAACTAGTGAGAGGTCAGGACAACATTACAGTTAACTAGTGAGAGGTCAGGACAACATTACAGTTAACTAGTGAGAGATGAGGACAACAGTACAGTTAACTAGTGAGAGATGAGGACAACATTACAGTTAACTAGTGAGAGGTGAGGACAACATTACAGATAACTAGTGAGAGGTCAGGACAACATTACAGTTAACTAGTGAGAGGTGAGGACAACATTACAGTTAACAAGTGAGAGGTCAGGACAACATTACAGTTAACTAGTGAGAGGTCAGGACAACATTACAGTTAACTAGTGAGAGGTGAGGACAACATTACAGTTAACTAGTGAGAGGTCAGGACAACATTACAGTTAACAAGTGAGAGGTCAGGACAACATTACAGTTAACTAGTGAGAGGTCAGGACAACATTACAGTTAACTAGTGAGAGGTCAGGACAACATTACAGTTAACTAGTGAGAGATGAGGACAACAGTACAGTTAACTAGTGAGAGATGAGGACAACATTACAGTTAACTAGTGAGAGGTGAGGACAACATTACAGATAACTAGTGAGAGATGAGGACAACATTACAGTTAACTAGTGAGAGATGAGGACAACATTATAGTTAATTAGTGAGAGATGAGGACAACAGTACAGTTAACTAGTGAGAGATGAGGACAACATTACAGTTAACTAGTGAGAGGTCAGGACAACATTACAGTTAATTAGTGAGAGATGAGGACAACAGTACAGTTAACTAGTGAGAGATGAGGACAACATTACAGTTAACTAGTGAGAGGTGAGGACAACATTACAGATAACTAGTGAGAGATGAGGACAACATTACAGTTAACTAGTGAGAGATGAGGACAACATTATAGTTAACTAGTGAGAGATGAGGACAACAGTACGGTTAACTATTTAGAGATGAGGACAACATTACAGTTAACTAATGAGAGACGACAACATTACAGTTAACTAGTTAGAGATGAGGACAACATTACAGTTAACTAGTGAGAGACGACAACATTACAGTTAACTAGTTAGAGATGAGGACAACATTACAGTTAACTAGTGAGAGACGACAACATCACAGTTAACTAGTTAGAGATGAGGACAACATTACAGTTAACTAGTGAGAGACGACAACATTACAGTTAACGAGTGAGAGATGAGGACAACATTACAGTTAACTAGTGAGAGAAGACAACAACATTACAGTTAATTAGTGGGAGAGGACAACAACATTACAGTTAACTAGTGAGAGATGACAACAACATTACAGTTAATTAGTGAGAGATGACAACAACATTACAGTTAACTAGTGAGAGATGACAACAACATTACAGTTAATTAGTGAGAGATGACAACAACATTACAGTTAACTAGTGAGAGATTACAACAACATTACAGTTAACTAGTGAGAGATGAGGACAACATTACAGTTAACTAGTGAGAGATGACAACAACATTACAGTTAATTAGTGAGAGATGACAACAACATTACAGTTAACTAGTGAGAGATGACAACAACAGTACAGTTAACTAGTGAGAGATGAGGACAACAGTACAGTTAACTAGTGAGAGATGAGGACAACAGTACAGTTAACTAGTGAGAGATGAGGACAACAGTACAGTTAACTAGTGAGAGACGACAACATTACAGATAACTAGTAAGAGGTGAGGACAACATTACATATAACTAGTTAGAGATGAGGACAACATTACAGTTAACTAGTGAGAGATGACAACAACATTACAGTTAATTAGTGAGAGATGACAACAACATTACAGTTAACTAGTGAGAGATGACAACAACAGTACGGTTAACTAGTGAGATATGACAACAACATTACAGTTAACTGGTGAGAGATGAGGACAACATTACATATAACTAGTGAGTGATGACAACAACATTACAGTTAATTAGTGAGAGATGACAACAACATTACAGTTAATTAGTGAGAGATGACAACAACATTACAGTTAACTAGTGAGAGATGAGGACAACATTACATATAACTACTTAGAGATGAGGACAACATTACAGTTAACTAGTGAGAGATGACAACAACATTACAGTTAATTAGTGAGAGATGACAACAACATTACAGTTAACTAGTGAGAGATGACAACAACAGTACAGTTAACTAGTGAGAGGTGAGGACAACAGTACAGTTAACTAGTGAGAGATGAGGACAACAGTACAGTTAACTAGTGAGAGATGAGGACAACAGTACAGTTAACTAGTGAGAGACGACAACATTACAGATAACTAGTAAGAGGTGAGGACAACATTACAGTTAACTAGTGAGAGATGAGGACAACATTACAGTTAACTAGTGAGAGATGAGGACAACATTACAGTAAACTACTGAGAGATGAGGACAACATTACAGTTAACTAGTTAGAGAAGAGGACAACAGTACAGTTAACTAGTGAGAGATGAGGACAACAGTACAGTAACTAGTGAGAGATGAGGACAACATTACAGTTAACTAGTGAGAGATGAGGACAACATTACAGTTAACTAGTGAGAGATGAGGACAACAGTACAGTTAACTAGTGAGAGATGACAACAACATTACAGTTAACTAGTGAGAGATGAGGACAACAGTACAGTTAACTAGTGAGAGATGAGGACAACAGTACAGTTAACTATTGAGAGATGAGGACAACAGTACAGTTAACTAGTGAGAGATGAGGACAACAGTACAGTTAACTAGTGAGAGATGAGGACAACATCTAGTCCGTATCAGTGTAGCCGTTACATAGGTCAAAACCACATCTCAAATGTCCCCCACATTTCCTATATACTGTAGTCTGCTTGACCAAGGCTCACAGGGCACTAGGAAATACAATGCCATTTGGGACAAAGAACTAGACGTGGGAAGAGAGGCGAGAAACTTCACAGTTATCTTATTACTGCAACATCAGTGCTGCCATTACATGTACACAGCATTAGTCGGTAGTGTTATACCAGCGTTCCTCTTGGAGCTGTCTCCTGGTAGAGAGGGAGGTTGGAGGGTAAAACAGGGCTGTGTAAATCATAGAGGCGTTATTTGAGGGATAGAAGCAAACACAATGTCGTAGGGTTATGTGAAGACTTCATTTCTAACAGAGCGTTTACTTTGACTGATTTTACTTGTCCAACATGAACCAAAACAATCTAAAAATGTTCATCTTCCACTCATCAGACATCTCACCTCTGACCAGGACATGGCTACTAGCTACTAGAATCTGGAACCCTTTAAAAGGGGACAGACCAGGACATGGCTACTAGCTACTAGAATCTGGAACCCTTTAAAAGGGGACAGACCAGGACATGGCTACTAGCTACTAGAATCTGGAACCCTTTAAAAGGGGACAGACCAGGACATGGCTACTAGCTACTAGATTCTGGTACCCTTTAAAAGGGGACAGACCAGGACATGGCTACTAGCTACTAGAATCTGGAACCCTTTAAAAGGGGACAGACCAGGACATGGCTACTAGCTACTAGATTCTGGTACCCTTTAAAAGGGGACAGACCAGGACATGGCTACTAGCTACTAGAATCTGGAACCCTTTAAAAGGGGACAGACCAGGACATGGCTACTAGCTACTAGAATCTGGGACCCTTTAAAAGGGGACAGACCAGGACATGGCTACTAGCTACTAGAATCTGGTACCTTTTAAAAGGGGACAGACCAGGACATGGCTACTAGATTCTGGGACCCTTTAAAAGGGGACAGACCAGGACATGGCTACTAGCTACTAGAATCTGGTACCCTTTAAAAGGGGACAGACCAGGACATGGCTACTAGCTACTAGAATCTGGTACCTTTTAAAAGGGGACAGACCAGGACATGGTTACTAGATTCTGGGACCCTTTAAAAGGGGACAGACCAGGACATGGCTACTAGCTACTAGAATCTGGTACCCTTTAAAAGGGGACAGACCAGGACATGGTTACTAGATTCTGGGACCCTTTAAAAGGGGACAGACCAGGACATGGCTACTAGCTACTAGAATCTGGTACCCTTTAAAAGGGGACAGACCAGGACATGGCTACTAGCTACAAGAATCTGGAACCCTTTAAAAGGGGACAGACCAGGACATGGCTACTAGCTACTAGAATCTGGAACCCTTTAAAAGGGGACAGAGCAGGACATGGTTACTAGATACTGGTACCCTTTAAAAGGGGACAGACCAGGACATGGCTACTAGCTACTAGAATCTGGTACCCTTTAAAAGGGGACAGACCAGGACATGGCTACTAGCTACTAGAATCTGGTACCTTTTTAAAGGGGACAGACCAGGACATGGCTACTAGATTCTGGTACCCTTTAAAAGGACATAGCTACTAGCTACTAGATTCTGGTACCCTTTAAAAGGGGACAGACCAGGACATGGCTACTAGCTACTAGATTCTGGTACCCTTTAAATGGGGACAGACCAGGACATGGTTACAAGATACTGGTACCCTTTAAAAGGGGACAGACCAGGACATGGCTACTAGCTACTAGAATCTGGTACCTTTTAAAAGGGGACAGACCAGGACATGGTTACTAGATTCTGGGACCCTTTAAAAGGGGACAGACCAGGACATGGCTACTAGCTACTAGAATCTGGTACCCTTTAAAAGGGGACAGACCAGGACATGGCTACTAGCTACTAGAATCTGGTACTCTTTAAAAGGGGACAGACCAGGACATGGTTACTAGATTCTGGGACCCTTTAAAAGGGGACAGACCAGGACATGGCTACTAGCTACTAGAATCTGGAACCCTTTAAAAGGGGACAGACCAGGACATGGCTACTAGCTACTAGAATCTGGAACCCTTTAAAAGGGGACAGACCAGGACATGGTTACTAGATACTGGTACCCTTTAAAAGGGGACAGACCAGGACATGGCTACTAGCTACTAGAATCTGGTACCCTTTAAAAGGGGACAGACCAGGACATGGCTACTAGCTACTAGATTCTGGTACCCTTTAAAAGGGGACAGACCAGGACATGGCTACTAGCTACTAGAATCTGGTACCTTTTAAAAGGGGACAGACCAGGACATGGCTACTAGATTCTGGTACCCTTTAAAAGGACATAGCTACTAGCTACTAGATTCTGGTACCCTTTAAAAGGGGACAGACCAGGACATGGCTACTAGCTACTAGATTCTGGTACCCTTTAAATGGGGACAGACCAGGACATGGCTACTAGCTACTAGATTCTGGAACCCTTTAAAAGGGGACAGACCAGGACATGGCTACTAGCTACTAGATTCTGGTACCCTTTAAAAGGGGACAGACCAGGACATGGTTACAAGATACTGGTACCCTTTAAAAGGGGACAGACCAGGACATGGTTACTAGATTCTGGTACCCTTTAAAAGGGGACAGACCAGGACATGGCTACTAGATACTAGATTCTGGTACTCTTTAAAAGGGGACAGACCAGGACATGGCTACTAGCTACTAGATTCTGGTACTCTTTAAAAGGGGACAGACCAGGACATGGTTACTAGCTACTAGATTCTGGTACCCTTTAAAAGGGGACAGACCAGGACATGGCTACTAGATACTGGTAACCTTTAAAAGGGGACAGACCAGGACATGGTTACTAGATTCTGGTACCCTTTAATAGGGGACAGACCAGGACATGGCTACTAGATACTGGTAACCTTTAAAAGTGGACAGACCAGGACATGGTTACTAGATTCTGGTACCCTTTAAAAGGGGACAGACCAGGACATGGCTACGAGCTACTAGATTCTGGTACCCTTTAAAAGGGGACAGACCAGGACATGGCTACTAGATACTGGTAACCATTAAAAGGGGACAGACCAGGACATGGTTACTAGATTCTGGTACCCTTTAAAAGGGGACAGACCAGGACATGGTTACTAGATACTAGATACTGGTAACCTTTAAAAGGGGACAGACCAGGACATGGTTACTAGATTCTGGTAACCTTTAAAAGGGGACAGACCAGGACATGGTTACTAGATTCTGGTAACCTTTAAAAGGGGACAGACCAGGACATGGTTACTAGATTCTGGTACCCTTTAAAAGGGGACAGACCAGGACATGGCTATTTGCTAGTAGGTACTAGTACCTTTTAAAAGGGGGCATTGTCTAGTGCCTACTAAAAGTGATTGCATAGGTCAGGACATTGTTTAAAATTAGACATCTGTCAGTACATGTATTGATCTTTGCATTATCCGACAGTGAACCTTTGAGACAGACACCCTGACAGAGCAGGACATGGCTAGTAGATAGACACTGCCCTTTAGAAGCACACTGTCTAGTGACCACTGGAGAGCTAGAGACTACCCTTTAAAAGGACACTGCTTAGTGACCACTGGAGAGTGATTGCTCAAGACAGGGCAGTGTGTCTGTCCTTAGGGACCTGCCATCAGTGTCAGAGAGAATGCAAAGGAAGCATTCAGGACCATGGATAGAGACAGAGCAACACACTCACGCAAGCACACCTGTCTCTTTCCAGCTGATACACATTAAGACACACTAATCCGATCGTTGACCTTGAAGAGATCGGCCCACTATCCTGGCAGACCTGAATCTAGCAGAGAGGGATCAGCTGTAATCAGAGGGGACTTGATTTGGGGGCAGACATTTTGTGTGATTTGAGTGAGGCAGACTGTTAATGCGCTGATGATGATTATATCAATATATCCTTTTTGTTCTATTGTTCTTTGTACTTTCCTTATGATGTACAAAATGGATCTATTCTAATTTAATCAGCAATTCAAACAGTGTTAAAATGGTACTTGAAAACAATTAGATTTATCAGGAAGGAAAATACCCATTATTACAGTAGCTGTTCTAGACATGGACACAGAATAGCAGCATGTGAGTTAGCTATACAGTGCCTTGCGAAAGTATTCGGCCCCCTTGAACTTCGCAACCTTTTGCCACATTTCAGGCTTCAAACATAAAGATATAAAACTGTATTCAATCAACAACAAGTGGGACATAATCATGAAGTGGAACAACATTTTTTGGATATTTCAAACTTTTTTAACAAATCAAAAACTGAAAAATTGGGCGTGCAAAATTATTCAGCCCCTTTACTTTCAGTGCAGCAAACTCTCTCCAGAAGTTCAGTGAGGATCTCTGAATGATCCAATGTTGACCTAAATGACTAATGATGATAAATACAATCCACCTGTGTGTAATCAAGTCTCCGTATAAATGCACCTGCACTGTGATAGTCTCAGAGGTCCGTTAAAAGCGCAGAGAGCATCATGATGAACAAGGAACACACCAGGCAGGTCCGAGATACTGTTGTGAAGAAGTTTAAAGCTGGATTTGGATACAAAAGATTTCCCAAGCTTTAAACATCCCAAGGAGCACTGTGCAAGCGATAATATTGAAATGGAAGGAGTTTTTAATTTTTACCTTTATTTTACTAGGCAAGTCAGTTAAGAACAAATTCTTATTTTCAATGACGGCCAAGGAACAGTGGGTTAACTGCCTGTTCAGGGGCAGAACAACAGATTTGTACCTTGTCAGCTCGGGGATGCGAACTTGCAACCTTTCCGTTACTAGTCCAACACTCTAGTCCAACACGTTACTAGCACGTTACAAGAGCCCCACGATCACTCTGGATGAACTGCAGAGACCTACAGCTGAGGTGGGAGACTCTGTCCATAGGACAACAATCAGTCGTATATTGCACAAATCTGGCCTTTATGGAAAAGTGGCAAGAAGAAAGCCATTTCTTAAAGATATCCATAAAAAAGTGTAGTTTAAAGTTTGCCACAAGCCACCTGGGAGACACACCAAACATGTGGAAGAAGGTGCTCTGGTCAGATGAAACCAAAATTGAACTTTTTGGCAACAATGCAAAACGTTATGTTTGGCGTAAAAGCAACACAACTCATCACTCTGAACACTATCCCCACTGTCAAACATGGTGGTTTGGGCCTGCTTTTCTTCAGCAGGGACAGGGAAGATGGTTAAAATTGATGGGAAGATGGATGGAGCCAAATACAGGACCATTCTGGAAGAAAACCTGATGGAGTCTGCAAAAGACCTGAGACTGGGACGGAGATTTGTCTTCCAACAAGACAATGATCCAAAACATAAAGCAAAATCTACAATGGAATGGTTCAAAAATAAACATATCCAGGTGTTAGAATGGCCAAGTCAAAGTCCAGGCCTGAATCCAATCGAGAATCTGTGGAAAGAACTGCTGTTCACAAATGCTCTCCATCCAACCTCACTGAGCTCGAGCTGTTTTGCAAGGAGGAATGGGAAAAAAAATTCAGTCTCTCGATGTGCAAAACTGACAGAGACATACCCCAAGCGACTTACTCAGCAAAAGGTGCGCTACAAAGTATTAACTTAAGGGGGCTGAATAATTTTGCATTTTCAATTTTTGATTTGTTAAAAAAGTTTGAAATATCCAATAAATGTCGTTCCACTTCATGATTGTGTCCCACTTGTTGTTGATTCTTCACAAAAATATACAGTTTTATATCTTTATGTTTGAAGCCTGAAACGTGGCAAAAGGTCGCAAAGTTCAAGGGGGCCGAATACTTTCGCAAGGCACTGTAGCTCTACTCTACAGACAAGGCAATGACAAGTCTTAGTCCGGAGAGGAGCTCTGAGTGGCATCCCATAATGAACACCTCCTCATACAATCACACACACACTCACACATATACTTACTGACACGTGCACGCACTCACACATACAGACGGAGATGCACTCATACCCACGTACGTAAACACGCACACGCACGCACGCACACACACACACACACACACACACACACACACACACACACACACACACACACACACACACACACACACACACACACACACACACACACACACAAACACACACACACACACACACACACACGTGTCTGTCTGACTAGCTAGCTGACTAGCTGTCTGAAAGCACATTTCTCCTCCCCCTCCTGCCTATAGGACCCATAGCGCAGGCCCTCTCTGGATGAATGGGGTAAAGGCCGCAGTGGAGGTGGATTCAAAGAGAAGCACCAGATCATCCTCTTCATGCTCACACCACAGCAACAAGGTCTTTCTGCCTTCCCTTAGCAACAGACACACATACACACTGAGTGTACAAAACAACACCTTCCTAATATTGAGCTGAACCCCCATTTTGCTCTCAGAACAGACTAAATTCGTCGGGGCATAGACTCTACAAGGCGTCGAAAGCGTTCTACAGGGATGCTGGCCCATGTTGACTCCAATTCTTCCCACAGTTGTGTCAAGTTGGCTGGATGTCCTTTGGGTGGTGGACCATTCGTGATACACACGGGAAACTGTTGAGCGTGAAAAACCCAGCAGCACTGAAATTCTTGACACAAACGTCTGGCTCCTACTCCCGTACCCCGTTCAAAGGCACTTCAAACTTTTGTCTGGCCCATTCACCCTATGAATGGAACACATACACAATCCACGCCTCAAGGCTTAACAAATGATTATTCAACCGGTCTCCTCCCCTTCATCTACACTGATTGAAGTGGATTTAACAAGTGACATCAATAAGGGATCATGTCTTTCACCTGGATTCACCTGGTCAGTCTATGACATGGAAAGAGCAGGTGTTCTTAATGTTTTGTCAACTCAGTGTATTTCTGTGCTTGACAGCAACCGAACTACAACTCCCATCCTCTCCACAGCATTGACACATCTTATTTAACCAGGTAAGTAATTGAGAACACATTCTCATTCACAATAGTGACCTGACCAGGACGGAGATGTAAAACACAGCAAAGCTGTAACAATTCTCCTCCTCTTCTGAGGAGGAGTAGGACATATCGGACCAATATGCAGCGTGGTAAGTGTTCGTCATATTTATTACACTGAACACAGAAAACAAACGAACAAGAGAATAAAGGAAAACCGAAACAGTCCCGTATGGTGAAAACACTGAAACGGAAAATAACCACCCACAAACAAGAGTGGGAAAACAGGCTGCCTAAGTATGGTTCTCAATCAGAGACAACGATTGACAGCTGCCTCTGATTGGGAACCATAACAGGCCAAACACATAGAAATATAAACAGAAGAACAAACACAGAAAGCCCACCCCAACTCACGCCCTGACCAACCTAAAATAGAGACATACAAAAGGAACTAAGGTCAGGACGTGACAAAAGCAGACAATTACAGACAAAGCAGACAATTCTTGACCATTGCCATTCCTCAGCCATTGCCAAACCATTCCACAACCATTCCTCAGCATTACTCAGCCATTACTCAACCATTCCTCAGCCATTACTCAGCCATTACTCAACCATTACTCAACCATTTCTCAACCATTCCTCAGCATTACTCAGGCATTGCCAAACCATTACTCAGCCATTACTCAACCATTACTCAACCATTTCTCAACCATTCCTCAGCATTACTCAGCCATTGCCAAACCATTACTCAGCCATTCCTCAGCATTACTCAACCATTCCTCAACCATTCCTCCACCATTCCTCAACCATTACTCAACCATTCCTCAACCATTCCTCAACCATTCCTCAGCATTACTCAGCCATTGCCAAACCATTACTCAGCCATTCCTCAGCATTACTCAACCATTCCTCCACCATTCCTCAACCATTCCTCAGCCATTCCTCAGCCATTCCTCAGCATTACTCAGCCATTCCTCAACCATTCCTCCACCATTCCTCAACCATTACTCAACCATTCCTCAACCATTCCTCAACCATTCCTCAGCATTACTCAGCCATTCCTCAACCATTCCTCAGCCATTCCTCAGCCATTCCTCAGCATTACTCAGCCATTCCTCAACCATTCCTCCACCATTCCTCAACCATTACTCAACCATTCCTCAACCATTCCTCAACCATTCCTCAGCATTACTCAGCCATTCCTCAACCATTCCTCAGCCATTCCTCAGCCATTCCTCAGCATTACTCAGCCATTCCTCAACCATTACTCAGCCATTCCTCAACCATTCCTCAACCATTCCTTAGCCATCCCTCAGCCATTCCTACTGCCAAAAACAACAGACATACAGCTGATATTTTCATCTCTACAACAACATACATGCAGCTCATCCTCCGTTTCCTCAGAAACAGTGATTACACGGCAGCATCCATCCACACTCATCATAGCCATTCCTGTACTACAAATAACAGGATTTGAAGTTCATTGCTTCTGTCTCCCTTTTAGAACACCAACACATTGTCTAGTTGTAAAATAATGCATAAAAACACATCTGTCCAAAATCCATCTTTTACCCTGATCCTTTAGATGACAGATGGCTGTCATATCAGCTCATGGTCTGGTGAAGATGAACTACACATTGGCCAAAGAAGAACTCTATATACCTAAATAGACTTGGCCTGAATCGCACATTCTTAAACACCAGGCAGGCAATCCTTAGACAGACACACATCCACACAAACACACACCCTCCTTAGGCAGACCGAGGGCTCTGTTCCTCAGCCAGTGAACTAATGAACCTTGTCTCCATCCTCCTCTGGATTCCTAATCAGACAGACAGATTTCCGGTCTGCCTTCTCTGTGTGTGTGTGTGTGTGTGTGTGTGTGTGTGTGTGTTTGTGTGTGTGTGTGTGTGTGTGTGTGTGTGTGTGTGTGTGTGTGTGTGTGTGTGTGTGTGTGTGTGTGTGTGTGTGTGTGTGTGTGTGTGTGTGTGTGTGTGTGTGTGTGTGTGTGTGTGTGTGTAATTTCTGCAGTGGAGATGAGATTTGAATGAGATATGAAGCAGCATGCCAGAAAGAAATGGTTGTAGAAGGAAAGCTGTATGTCTGATGAGGAGCCCAGAGGAAGGCTGTATGTCTGATGAGGAGCCCAGAGGAAGGCTGTATGTCTGATGAGGAGCCCAGAGGAAGGCTGTATGTCTGATGAGGAGCCCAGAGGCAGGCTGTATGTCTGATGAGGAGCCCAGAGGAAGGATGTCTGATGAGGAGCCCAGAGGAAGGCTTTATGTCTGATGAGGAGCCCAGAGGAAGGCTGTATGTCTGATGAGGAGCCCAGAGGAAGGATGTCTGATGAGGAGCCCAGAGGAAGGCAGGATATCTGATGAGGAGCCCAGAGGAAGGCTGTATGTCTGATGAGGAGCCCAGAGGAAGGCTGTATGTCTGATGAGGAGCCCAGAGGAAGGCTGTATGTCTGATGAGGAGCCCAGAGGAAGGATGTCTGATGAGGAGCCCAGAGGAAGGATGTCTGATGAGGAGCCCAGAGGAAGGCTGTATGTCTGATGAGGAGCCCAGGGGAAGGCTGTATGTCTGATGAGGAGCCCAGAGGCAGGCTGTATGTCTGATGAGGAGCCCAGAGGAAGGCTGTATGTCTGATGAGGAGCCCAGAGGAAGGCTGTCTGATGAGGAGCCCAGAGGAAGGCTGTCTGATGAGGAGCCCAGAGGCTGTCTGAAGGAGCAGAGGAAGGATGTCTGATGAGGAGCCCAGAGGAAGGCTGTATGTCTGATGAGGAGCCCAGAGGAAGGCTGTATGTCTGATGAGGAGCCCAGAGGAAGGCTGTCTGATGAGGAGCCCAGAGGAAGGCTGTCTGATGAGGAGCCCAGAGGAAGGATGTCTGATGAGGAGCCCAGAGGAAGGCTGTATGTCTGATGAGGAGCCCAGAGGAAGGTTGTATGTCTGATGAGGAGCCCAGAGGAAGGATGTCTGATGAGGAGCCCAGAGGAAGGATGTCTTTCTAACGAGGAGCCCAGAGGAAGGCTGTATGTCTGATGAGGAGCCCAGAGGAAGGCTGTATGTCTGATGAGGAGCCCAGAGGAAGGCTGTATGTCTGATGAGGAGCCCAGAGGAAGGATGTCTGATGAGGAGCCCAGAGGAAGGCTGTATGTCTGATGAGGAGCCCAGAGGAAGGATGTCTGATGAGGAGCCCAGAGGAAGGCTGTATGTCTGATGAGGAGCCCAGAGGAAGGCTGTATGTCTGATGAGGAGCCCAGAGGAAGGCTGTATGTCTGATGAGGAGCCCAGAGGAAGGCTGTATGTCTGATGAGGAGCCCAGAGGAAGGCTGTATGTCTGATGAGGAGCCCAGAGGAAGGCTTTATGTCTGACGAGGAGCCCAGAGGAAGGCTGTATGTCTGATGAGGAGCCCAGAGGAAGGCTGTATGTCTGATGAGGAGCCCAGAGGAAGGCTGTATGTCTGATGAGGAGCCCAGAGGCAGGCTGTATGTCTGATGAGGAGCCCAGAGGAAGGATGTCTGATGAGGAGCCCAGAGGAAGGCTGTATGTCTGATGAGGAGCCCAGAGGAAGGCTGTCTGATGAGGAGCCCAGAGGAAGGATGTCTGATGAGGAGCCCAGAGGAAGGCTGTCTGATGAGGAGCCCAGAGGAAGGCTGTATGTCTGATGAGGAGCCCAGAGGAAGGCTGTATGTCTGATGAGGAGCCCAGAGGAAGGCTGTCTGATGAGGAGCCCAGAGGAAGGCTGTCTGATGAGGAGCCCAGAGGAAGGCTGTATGTCTGATGAGGAGCCCAGAGGAAGGATGTCTGATGAGGAGCCCAGAGGAAGGCTGTATGTCTGATGAGGAGCCCAGAGGAAGGCTGTATGTCTGATGAGGAGCCCAGAGGAAGGCTGTCTGATGAGGAGCCCAGAGGAAGGCTGTATGTCTGATGAGGAGCCCAGAGGAAGGCTGTATGTCTGATGAGGAGCCCAGAGGAAGGCTGTATGTCTGATGAGGAACCCAGAGGAAGGCTGTATGTCTGATGAGGAGCCCAGAGGAAGGCTGTATGTCTGATGAGGAGCCCAGAGGAAGGATGTCTGATGAGGAGCCCAGAGGAAGGCTCTATGTCTGATGAGGAGCCCAGAGGAAGGCTCTATGTCTGATGAGGAGCCCAGAGGAAGGCTGTATGTCTGATGAGGAGCCCAGAGGAAGGCTGTATGTCTGATGAGGAGCCCAGAGGAAGGATGTATGTCTGATGAGAAGCCCAGAGGAAGATGGAGATAAGGTTCAAGTCAAATCAAAGTGTATTGGTTAAGTACACATATTTGCAGGTGTTATAGCAGGTGCAGTGAAATGCTCATGTTACTAGCTCCAATAGTGCAGGACAATTTCTACAGTTCAAATACAGTCAAATACACAAATAATCAATGATCCAAACAATAAATCAAGAAATGACAATGAGTGAGAATGTGTCAGAATCCAGAATATAAATACTGTATATGGTGTGTATAGACAGTATAGAATGCTTCAGAATCCAGAATATAAATACATGGTGTGTATAGACGGTATAGAATGATTCAGAATCCAGAATATAAATATATGGTGTGTGTAGACGGTATAGAATGATTCAGAATCCAGAATATAAATACATGGTGTTATAGACGGTATAGAATGATTCAGAATCCAGAATATAAATACATGGTGTGTGTAGACGGTATAGAATGTGTCAGAATCCAGAATATAAATACATGGTGTGTATAGACGGTATAGAATGTGTCAGAATCCAGAATATAAATACATGGTGTGTATAGACAGTATAGAATGGGTCAGAATCCAGACTATAAATACATGGTGTGTATAGACGGTATAGAATGGGTCAGAATCCAGAATATAAATACATGGTGTGTATAGACGGTATAGAATCTGGAAAAGAAAATGGTATGTACAGTAGTAGGTATATTAGAATAAGCTATGTGGAGAATACTGTAGAGTCATACACATTGAGTATAGAAATAGATTATGAGATGACCAGCGTTCAATGACTCTATATACTGTACATGGGGCATTAGTCTCAAGGTGCAGGGCAGAGTACAGGGCAGGTAGCTGATCAACAGTCTGATGGCCTGGAGATAGAAGCCGTTTTTCAGTCCTTCGGTCCCAGCTTTGATGCACCTGTACCGCCTCTGTCTGCTAGATGGTAGCAGGGTGAACAGACCGTGACTTCATCAGTTTACTGGCTGACAGACAGGGAATAGGAGGGTGTTTAAAAATGGACAGTTAGGCAGAGAGAGTTCTTAGCCAGCTGTACCTCCATGGTCTTTGTCTTTCTGATTATCTCATCTCAACTACCCACCTCTTACCCAAACTCTAACCCTCTGCAGGCTGAGAGACAGAGGATAGAAGGGTGTTAGGTAGAGAGAGTTCTTAGCCAGCTGTACCTCCATGGTCTTTGTCTTTCTGATTATCTCATCTCAACTACCCACCTCTTACCCAAACTCTAACCCTCTGCAGGCTGACAAGATGGCGCTGCAGTGAATAGCAACTGTTTTACAGGCTCCTGAACAATTCTGATGTTATTTTCCTTTCTTTTTTTCCCCCGCTGATCTTACAAAAAGAAAATCATAACGTGTCAGCCATCCACCAGACTCGAAAGAGTAAGCGACGGCAGAGAAGAGGCAGACCAGTCGGTATCCTGACAAAACTACGTTGGTGAGGAAATAAACCACCTTCTATTGAGGAACGTACCCGGAGAGCAACCTGGAAGAGCTCTGCTCGAGACTATCCTATCAGCGGGACCTGAAGAACTGTAATACTCTCTGTTTCTCTGAGACATGGTTGAACAAGGACATGGATAATATACATCTATCTGATGTCTCCCTGCATCGTCTAGAGAGGACATGGATAATATACATCTATCTGATGTCTCCCTGCATCGTCTAGAGAGGACATGGATAATATACATCTATCTGATGTCTCCCTGCATCGTCTAGAGAGGACATGGATAATATACATCTATCTGACGTCTCCCTGCATCATCTAGAGAGGACATGGATAATATACATCTATCTGATGTCTCCCTGCATCGTCTAGAGAGGACATGGATAATATACATCTATCTGATGTCTCCCTGCATCGTCTAGAGAGGACATGGATAATATACATCTATCTGACGTCTCCCTGCATAGAGAGGACGTCTAGAGAGGACATGGATAATATACATCTATCTGATGTCTCCCTGCATCATCTAGAGAGGACATGGATAATATACATCTATCTGATGTCTCCCTGCATCATCTAGAGAGGACATGGATACTATACATCTATCTGATGTCTCCCTGCATCGTCTAGAGAGGACATGGATAATATACATCTATCTGATGTCTCCATGCATCGTCTAGAGAGGACATGGATAATATACATCTATCTGATGTCTCCATGCATCGTCTAGAGAGGACATGGATAATATACATCTATCTGATGTCTCCCTGCATCGTCTAGAGAGGACATGGATAATATACATCTATCTGACGTCTCCCTGCATCATCTAGAGAGGACATGGATAATATACATCTATCTGATGTCTCCCTGCATCGTCTAGAGAGGACATGGATAATATACATCTATCTGATGTCTCCCTGCATCGTCTAGAGAGGACATGGATAAAATACATCTATCTGATGTCTCCCTGCATCGTCTAGAGAGGACATGGTTAATATACATCTATCTGATGTCTCCCTGCATCGTCTAGAGAGGACATGGATAATATACATCTATCTGACGTCTCCCTGCATCATCTAGAGAGGACATGGATAATATACATCTATCTGATGTCTCCCTGCATCGTCTAGAGAAGACATGGATACTATACATCTATCTGATGTCTCCATTCATCGTCTAGAGAGGACGGGGGAAGAAGCGGGAGGAGTGGCTCTTTGTTAACAACAACTTGTGCGCGATCTGTAATGTTAAAGGAAGTTTGGGTTTTTGCTCGCCTGAGTTAGAATACTTCATGATAAGCTGCAGACCAGACTATTTACCAAGATTGTTTTCATATACATGTTTCATAGCTGTCT